>NC_069504.1:1053454151-1053501651 GCF_027579735.1 Bombina bombina
GGGAAATGTTAGGTAAGGGAAATTAATTTATTATTGAGTTGGGTGGTAGGCTTCTCTGAACAAAAAAAGTATTCAGGGATCCTTTAAAAGAAGATAGATTAGGGGAAAGCCTGACGAGGGAGCTTGTTCCAGAGAGTAGGTGCTGCACGACAGAAGTCCTGCAGTCTAGCATGGTAAGAGGTGATAGTCAAAGATGCAAGGAGCAGGTCATTATTGGATCTTAGTGGGTGGGCTGGAGTATTTACTTGTTGATTAGAGAGGATAGGTAGTGGGGACCAGCGTTGGTGAGAGCTTTGTAAGGGTAATAATTTTTTATTTAATTTTGCTGTGAATGGGGAGCCAATAAAGACACTCGCAGAGAGGTGCAGCAGATACAGAGCGACGGGAAATGTGGATTAGCCTGGCAGCAGTATTTAGGATGGATCGAAGGGGGGAGAGGTGGGAAAGAGGAAGGCCAGTAAGTAGCTTATAGCAGTAGTCATGTCATGAAATAACAAGGGAGTGGATTATTTGCTTTGTGGTGTTAGCGCTCAGAAAAGGGTGAATCTTGGAAATATTGCGTAGGTGGTTGCGGCAGGATGAAGAAAGCGATTGGATGTGGGGGACGAAGGATAGATTTGAGTCAAGTGTAACTCTGAGGCAGCGGACTTGGGGAGATGGTGATGCTGTGGACAGAGATAAAAAAGTCAGAAGTTGGCGTAGAGCTTGAGGGGGGGATTAGAAGGAGCGCAGTCTTAGACATGTTAATCTTTAGGTGGTGAGAGGCCATCCAGGAAGAAATACCAGATAAGCATTTGCTGACATGAGAAAGGACAGAGGGAGAGAGAGCGGGCAGACAAAGCCCTGGTAGAAACCTGTCAGCCTGGCACTGCGGGCAGCAGGTATCATTTTCTACCTGTATTTTTCATTGCTTGCTAATCTTCCTGGTGGAATCTATCTTAAAGACAAGGGTGATCCTGGTTCCAAAGCTGCATCCCCAGATTACTAAAATGAAGCCCAAAATCTGTATAAACTTTAATTGTGCACAAAGCTTCCCTATGTGTGGAAGTTAAGATGCATTCAATAATTGCAAAGATCAGCGTGCTGATGATGTTAAGGGAGATGCATGCATGAGTGTGTTGCAAAAATGCTTCAAATCAAATTTCTGTGCGTTTCAAATTTAACTAAATATTTCAGAAGACTGTGGGCTAGATTAAAAGTGGCGCACTAATGTTAGTGTGGGACACAATAAGCAATATAGTGACTGTTCATACACATAATAGCCCTTCCAGTCACCTTGTCATATACCATGTCCCTTTTAAACCTTACAATTTTATTTTATTAATATGTCTAAATATGTATATATATATATATATATATATATATATATATATATATATATATATGAGTGTGTGTGTGTGTATATACAGTATATGTATATACATGTGTATTTATGTGTTTATATGTGTAAATATGTATTTACATACATAAATACACATATAAGCACATTTACACACATGTATATACACAGATATCACTGTGACTGGGGAGCACTTACCACAATCTCCAGCCATGCGCAAGTTAGTCACTGGGCAGCCCTTTGCAAACGAGTTCTACATGAGTGATGGGCCTTTCCGGGGAAGCACTGGAGTGCCCTACCTGTACCTCACCAGCATGGAGAACTTGGTGGAGAAGTGAGTATTGAGTGAGCGGTTGTATGTGCGCAGCACATGATGGCAGACAATTTTTAAGGGGCTATAATAAAAAGCTTTTAATACTGCACTTATATAATTTGTTGCGCTCTTCTTGTCTTTTGTTTTTTTTTACACATGATGGCTATTGTACAGGGCATGATGTTGTGGGCCCTGTGTACTTTTCAAGCCCATAAACCTCCAAGCTCAGCCAATCAACAGAAAGCCCTTTGGTTAGGTTTTTTGCCCAGCTCTTCCTGTTGCCCTAATGTAAAGGTCACAGCTGTACATGAATCTAGCTGGCATTTTGTGTGGTGCTGATTGCCAACATACACACTGCATTTAATGTCCAGCAGTTGCAAAAAAAAATTCTACTGCATCCACATCATATTACTGAAACCTTAAAAGGTTTGACAGATTATATCAGGGCTTGACAAATTCAGGCACCAGGAAGCCACTGGTGCCTTAAAATTAGGCCCTGGCAACCTAGTTTGAAGTCCTCAAGACACTCATTGATGTCCCCCTGTCCTCCTGCTGGCTGCCACCAGCCACACCAGAAATTGGTGCGGCTGGATCCTTTCTAGAGCTAGTACAGATGAAACCACTATAGTGTGTTGGAGGCTGTAGACACGTGACATGGTACAGCGTTGAGACACCCAGATTGCACTAACAGTGTACATCATTCCTAGCAAATTGCACATATTCATTAGTGATGAACCAGAGTTTTCAGTATGTGCTGCAGAGGGTTTGTAGCTCACAGTGAGAGATATCATATAATCTATTTACTGTTGACGTGGATTAAGAACTGACATATTTACTGTATGACTATCAGGAGTGCAGCTGTGATTTATTTGTTTGGATTGAGATACTGGGGTCAATTTATTATTGTGCGGACGGACATGATACGATGTAGTGTATCATGTCCGCTGCACATCGATAAATGCGACAGCATACGCTGTCGGCATTTATCATTGCACCAGCAGTTCTTGTGAACTGCTGGTGCAATACTGCCCCCTGCAGAGCAGGGGGTGTCAATCAAACCAATCGTAATCGATCGGGCTGATTGCTGTCCACCACGTCAGAGGTGGAACTGAAGCAGTACTGAAGCGGAGTGGGTCAGAAGCAGCATCCGCTGCTTCATAAGTCGACCCCACTGTGTTATTCACATCCACTGGTTTTGAGTTGCACTATATATTCACACACAGCTTCTGCTGGGACCCTTGAAGGGACACTGAACCCAATTTTTTTATTTCATGATTCAGATAGAGCATGAAATTTTAAGCAACTTTCTAATTTTCTCCTATTATAATTTTTTCTTCATTCTCTTGCTATCTTTATTTGAAAAGCAAGAATGTAAGTTTAGAAGTCGACCCATTTTTGGTTCACAACCTGGGTTGTGCTTGCTGATTTGTGGCTAAATGCACCCACCATTAAACAAGTGCTGTTTAGTGTACTGCACCAAAAATTGTCTGGCTCCTTAGCTTAGATGCCTTATTTTTCAAATAAAGATAGCAAGAGAACAAATAGAAATTGATAATAGGAGTAAATTAGAAAGTTGCTTAAAATTGCCTGCTCTATCTGAATCAAGAAAGAAAAAAATTTGGGTTTAGTATCCCTTTAACGACCAACGACGTATGGGGTACGTCCTGAAAAAAATGCAGTTAACGACCAAGGATGTACCCCGTACGTCGTTGGTCTTTGAAAGCGGTGGAAGCGATCCTGATCGCTTCCAGCTGCTTTCATGTTATTGCAGTGATGCCTCAATATTGAGGCATCCTGCAATAACAGTTTCTGGCAGTCCGATGCAGAGAGAGACACTCTGTGACCGTGATCTTGGTGGGTGGTAGCTCTTCCAGGGAGGCGGGTGGGCGGTCATTAGTGAAGGAGGGGGGCGGGATCGCGTGCGGGGGTGGGGGTGGGTGCGTGTGCACATGGGGGTGGGAACCCGGTACTCTACACTATGGGACAGCTGCAAGGTGCGAGAGAGGGCTGATTATTTAAAATTGAGAGATCTGGGAGAGGGTGGGGGGTTGGATGGTGAGGGGGGGCAGCTACACTACAGAAAATATAAAGTATTTCTAAATAAAATATTTTAAAAAACGCAATAAATCACATTTTATTTTAAACTAAATATGGCACAAAATAATGTAGAGGGGGAGGATCAGAGAGGTTGGGGGCTAAAGGAGGATCCTACACAGCAGAATTATGAGATAAAAAAAACAAAAAACTTTTATTTTAGAACTGGCAGACTTTCTGCCAGTTCTTAAGATGGCGGGGACAACTGTGGTGGGGGAGGGAAGAGAGCTGTTTGGGAGGGATCAGTGTGTGTGATTAGGTAGCTCCCTACCAGCTACCTAATTAACCCCTTCACTGCCAGACATAATACACGTGTGATGCACAGCGGCATTTAGCGGCCTTCAAATTACCAAAAAGCAATGCCAAAGCCATATATGTCTGCTATTTCTGAACAAGGGGGATCCCAGAGAAGCATTTACAACCATTTGTGCCATTTGTAAATAATTTCAGTGAGAAACCTAAAGTTTGTGAAAAAGTGAACAATTTTTTTTATTTGATCGCATTTGGCGGTGAAATGGTGGCATGAAATATACCAAAATAGGCCTAGATCAATACTTGGGGTTGTCTACTACACTACACTAATGCTAAAAATAACCATACAAGCTCCCTACATGCTCCCTAATTAACCCCTTCACTGCTAGCCATAATACACGTGTGATGCGCAGCAGCATTTAGCAGCCTTCTAATTACCAAAAAGCAACGCCAAAGCCATATATGTCTGCTATTTCTGAACAAAGGGGATCCCAGAGAAGCATTTACAACCATTTATGCCATAATTGCAAAAGTTGTTTGTAAATAATTTCAGTGAGAAACCTAAAGTTTGTGAAATAAAATGGTAAAAAAGTGAACGATTTTTTTTATTTGATCGCATTTGGCGGTGAAATGGTGGCATAAACTATACCAAAATGGGCCTAGATCAATACTTTGGGCTGTCTTCTAAAAAAATATATATACTTGTCAAGGGATATTCAGGGATTCCTGACAGATATCAGTGTCCTAATGTAACTAGCGCTAATTTTGAAAAAAAAAGTGGTTTGGAAATAGCAAAGTGCTACTTGTATTTATTGCCCTATAACTTGCAAAAAAAGCAAATAAAATGTAAACAATGGATATTTCTAAACTCAGGACAAAATTTAGAAACTATTTAGCATGGGTGTTTTTTGGTAGTTGTAGATGTGTAACAGATTTTGGTGGTCAAAGTTAGAAAAAACATAATTTATGCTTACCTGATAAATTTATTTCTCTTGTAGTGTATCCAGTCCACGGATCATCCATTACTTATGGGATATTAACTCCTCCCCAACAGGAAGTGCAAGAGGATTCACCCAGCAGAGCTGCTATATAGCTCCTCCCCTAACTGCCATTACCAGTCATTCGACCGAAAACATGCAGAGAAAGGAAAACCATAGGGTGCAGTGGTGACTGTAGTTTAATGGAAAAATTACCTGCCTTAAAGTGACAGGGCGGGCCGTGGACTGGATACACTACAAGAGAAATAAATTTATCAGGTAAGCATAAATTATGTTTTCTCTTGTTAAGTGTATCCAGTCCACGGATCATCCATTACTTATGGGATACCAATACCAAAGCTAAAGTACACGGATGACGGGAGGGACAGGCAGGCTCTTTATACGGAAGGAACCACTGCCTGAAGAACCTTTCTCCCAAAAACAGCCTCGGAAGAAGCAAAAGTGTCAAATTTGTAAAATTTGGAAAAGGTATGAAGAGAAGACCAAGTTGCAGCCTTGCAAATCTGTTCAACAGAAGCCGCATTCTTAAAGGCCCAAGTGGAAGCCACAGCTCTAGTAGAATGTGCTGTAATTCTTTCAGGAGGCTGCTGTCCAGCAGTCTCATAGGCTAACCGTATTATGCTACGAAGCCAAAAGGAGAGAGAGGTAGCCGAAGCTTTTTGACCTCTCCTCTGACCAGAATAAACGACAAACAGGGAAGACGTTTGTCGAAAATCCTTAGTTGCCTGTAGATAAAATTTCAGGGCACGGACTACATCTAGATTGATTCTGGCAATCAATCGAGGAAGCATCGGGAAGGGTGGAAACACATAAGCCATCCCGAAGGTCCAAGGTGCTGTCAAAGCATCTATCAGAACCGCTCCCGGATCCCTGGATCTGGACCCGTAACGAGGAAGCTTGGCGTTCTGTCGAGACGCCATGAGATCTATCTCTGGTTTGCCCCAACGTCGAAGTATTTGGGCAAAGACCTCCGGATGAAGTTCCCACTCCCCCGGATGAAAAGTCTGACGACTTAAGAAATCCACCTCCCAGTTCTCCACTCCCGGGATGTGGATTGCTGACAGGTGGCAAGAGTGAGACTCTGCCCAGCGAATTATCTTTGATACTTCCATCATTGCTAGGGAGCTTCTTGTCCCTCCCTGATGGTTGATGTAAGCTACAGTCGTGATGTTGTCCGACTGAAACCTGATGAACCCCCGAGTTGTTAACTGAGGCCAAGCCAGAAGGGCATTGAGAACTGCTCTCAATTCCAGAATGTTTATTGGTAGGAGACTCTCCTCCTGATTCCATTGTCCCTGAGCCTTCAGAGAATTCCAGACAGCGCCCCAACCTAGTAGGCTGGCGTCTGTTGTTACAATTGTCCAGTCCGGCCTGCTGAATGGCATCCCCCTGGACAGATGTGGCCGAGAAAGCCACCATAGAAGAGAATTTCTGGTCTCTTGATCCAGATTCAGAGTAGGGGACAAGTCTGAGTAATCCCCATTCCACTGACTTAGCATGCACAATTGCAGCGGTCTGAGATGTAGGCGTGCAAAGGGTACTATGTCCATTGCTGCTACCATTAAGCCGATCACCTCCATGCATTGAGCTACTGACGGGTGTTGAATGGAATGAAGGACATGGCATGCATTTTGAAGCTTTGTTAACCTGTCTTCTGTCAGGTAAATCTTAATTTCTACAGAATCTATAAGAGTCCCCAAGAAGGGAACTCTTGTGAGTGGAAAGAGAGAACTCTTCTTTTCGTTCACCTTCCATCCATGCGACCTTAGAACTGCCAGTACTAACTCTGTATGAGACTTGGCAGTTTGAAAGCTTGAAGCTTGTATCAGAATGTCGTCTAGGTACGGAGCTACCGCAATTCCTCGCGGTCTTAGTACCGCCAGAAGAGCACCCAGAACCTTTGTGAAGATTCTCGGAGCCATAGCCAATCCGAATGGAAGAGCTACAAACTGGTAATGCCTGTCTAGAAAGGCAAACCTTAGATACCGGTAATGATCTTTGTGAATCGGTATGTGAAGGTAAGCATCCTTTAAATCCACTGTGGTCATGTACTGACCCTTTTGGATCATGGGTAAAATTGTCCGAATAGTTTCCATTTTGAACGATGGAACTCTTAGGAATTTGTTTAGGATCTTTAAATCCAAGATTGGCCTGAAAGTTCCCTCTTTTTTGGGAACCACAAACAGATTTGAGTAAAACCCTTGTCCTTGTTCCGACCGCGGAACCGGATGGATCACTCCCATTAATAAAAGATCTTGTACGCAGCGTAGAAACGCCTCTTTCTTTATTTGGTTTGTTGACAACCTTGACAGATGAAATCTCCCTCTTGGGGGAGAGAATTTGAAGTCTAGAAGGTATCCCTGAGATATGATCTCTAACGCCCAGGGATCCTGGACATCTCTTGCCCAAGCCTGGGCGAAGAGAGAAAGTCTGCCCCCCACTAGATCCGTTCCCGGATCGGGGGCCCTCGATTCATGCTGTCTTAGGGGCAGCAGCAGGTTTCCTGGCCTGCTTGCCCTTGTTCCAGGACTGGTTAGGTCTCCAGCCTTGTCTGTAGCGAGCAACAGCTCATGCCTGTTTTGGTGCAGAGGAAGTTGATGCTGCTCCTGCTTTTAAATTACGAAAGGAACGAAAATTAGACTGTCTAGCCTTAGGTTTGGCTCTGTCTTGAGGCAGGGCATGGCCTTTACCTCCTGTAATGTCAGCGATAATTTCTTTCAACCCGGGCCCGAATAAGGTCTGCCCTTTGAAAGGTATATTAAGCAATTTAGATTTAGAAATAACGTCAGCTGACCAGGATTTTAGCCACAGTGCTCTGCGTGCCTGAATGGCGAATCCGGAATTCTTAGCCGTAAGTTTAGTTAAATGTACTACGGCATCTGAAATAAATGAGTTAGCTAAATTAAGGGCTTTAAGCTTGTGTGTAATCTCATCTAATGGAGCTGATTCAAGTGTCTCTTCCAGAGACTCAAACCAAAATGCTGCTGCAGCCGTGACAGGCGCAATGCATGCAAGAGGTTGCAATATAAAACCTTGTTGAACAAACATTTTCTTAAGGTAACCCTCTAACTTTTTATCCATTGGATCTGAAAAGGCACAGCTATCCTCCACCGGGATAGTGGTACGCTTAGCTAAAGTAGAAACTGCTCCCTCCACCTTAGGGACCGTTTGCCATAAGTCCCGTGTGGTGGCGTCTATTGGAAACATCTTTCTAAATATCGGAGGGGGTGAGAACGGCACACCGGGTCTATCCCACTCCTTAGTAACAATTTCAGTAAGTCTCTTAGGTATAGGAAAAACGTCAGTACTCGCCGGTACCGCAAAATATTTATCCAACCTACACATTTTCTCTGGTATTGCAACTGTGTTACAATCATTCAGAGCCGCTAACACCTCCCCTAGTAATACACAGAGGTTTTCCAGCTTAAATTTAAAATTTGAAATATCTGAATCCAGTTTGTTTGGATCAGAACCGTCACCCGCAGAATGAAGCTCTCCGTCCTCATGTTCTGCAAATTGTGACGCAGTGTCTGACATGGCCCTAATATTATCAGCGCACTCTGTTCTCACCCCAGAGTGATCACGCTTACCTCTTAGTTCTGGTAATTTAGCCAAAACTTCAGTCATAACAGTAGCCATATCCTGTAATGTGATTTGTAATGGCCGCCCAGATGTACTCGGCGCTACAATATCACGCACCTCCCAAGCGGGAGATGCAGGTACTGACACGTGAGGCGAGTTAGTCGGCATAACTCTCCCCTCGTTGTTTGGTGAAATATGTTCAATTTGTACAGATTGACTTTTATTTAAAGTAGCATCAATACAGTTAGTACATAAATTTCTATTGGGCTCCACTTGGCTTTAGCACATATAGCACAGATATCTTCCTCTGAATCAGACATGTTTAACACACTAGCAAATAAACTAGCAACTTGGAAATACTTTTCAAGTAATTTACTATAATATGAAAACGTACTGTGCCTATAAGAAGCACAGAAAAAGTTATGACAGTTGAAAATTAATAAACTGAAAAGTTATAGCATCAAATCTTTGTAAAAAACACAATTTTAGCAAAGGATTGCTCCCATTAGCAAAGGATAACTAACCCTGATAGCAGAAAAAAAAAAAAAAAAAATACAGAAAAAAACGTTTTTTATCACAGTCAACTACAATCTCACAGCTCTGCTGTGAGTGATTACCTCCCTCAAAACAAGTTTTGAAGACCCCTGAGTTCTGTAGAGATGAACCGGATCATGCAGGGAAGACAATAAACTTCTGACTGAATTTTTTGATGCGTAGCAAAAGCGCCAAAAAAGGCCCCTCCCCCTCATACATAACAGTGAGAGAGATCAGTAAACTGTCATAAATTAAATAAAACGACTGCCAAGTGGAAAAAAATAGTGCCCAAAACATTTTTTCACCCAGTACCTCAGAAAATTAAACGATTTTACATGCCAGCAAAAAACGTTTAACATTAATAAATTGAGTGTTATTAAAAAGCCTGTTGCTAGTCCCTGCAAATTAGGCTAAAGTTTTATGCATACAGTATAATTCCAGTGAAGTGCCATTCCCCAGAATACTGAAGTGTAAAATATACATACATGACAGCCTGATACCAGTTGCTGCTACTGCATTTAAGGCTGAGTTTACATTATATCGGTATGGCAGAATTTTCTCATCAATTCCATTGTCAGAAAATAATAAGCTGCTACATACCTCTTTGCAGATTAATCTGCCCGCTGTCCCCTGATCTGAAGTTTACCTCTCCTCAGATGGCCGAGAAACAGCAATATGATCTTAACTACTCCGGCTAAAATCATAGAAAAACTCAGGTAGATTCTTCTTCAAATTCTACCATAGAAGGAATAACACACTCCGGTGCTATTATAAAATAACAAACTTTTGATTGAAGGTATGAAACTAAGTATAATCACCACAGTCCTCTCACACATCCTATCTATTCGTTGGGTGCAAGAGAATGACTGGGAATGGCAGTTAGGGGAGGAGCTATATAGCAGCTCTGCTGGGTGAATCCTCTTGCACTTCCTGTTGGGGAGGAGTTAATATCCCATAAGTAATGGATGATCCGTGGACTGGATACACTTAACAAGAGAAAGTGTGTTTTTTTCCATTTTTTCCTCATATTTTATAATTTTTTTATAGTAATTTATAAGACATGATGAAAATAATGGTATCTTTTGAAAGTCCATTTAATGGCGAGAAAAACGGTATATAATATGTGTGTGTACAGTAAATGAATAAGAGGAAAATTACAGCTAAACACAAACACTGCAAAAATGTAAAAATAGCCTTGGTTCCAAACGGACAGAAAATGGAAAAGTGCTCTGGTCACTAAGGGGTTAATGTCAGGACAGTACTATTGTACATTGTTGCATAATTATTGTATATATGTTTCTATGTGGCATGACAAATTACATAAGATGATATGCAGATCACATGACTATTTTAACATTAGTAACAATATTCTCTCATTAATTTACACTCAGTTTTTTATATATCCCCCAGAAGTGTTTGTGTATAAGAGCATACTTATTGCTATTGTTTGAATAGATGATGCAATAGCACATATAGCCCTTGGTTATATTAAAATAATATAAAATATTCAACTAGCATTTCAAAGGCACAGTAAACATATTCAGATTTTAATATAAAATGTTTAGTTATTACTTTTATTATTTTATTTCATATAACTGTGAAAATTGTAGATTTTCTGAAATGGAAATGTATATTGCAGAGGCTAGTGGCTACATATCTTTCCCTAATTGGCGTCAGCAGAAAATAACTTCAAAACAATGCAGTTTAAAATAATGTATATGACTGGCGCTGTCTTTTAGCTTGCTAAGCAATACACTACTTGGGCCTAGCTGAACTTACCTAGGGACAAGAAGCATATGACGGCTCTAAAAGGGCTAGTAAGGTAAGACAGAAGCAGTTGATAAAATATTTTAATCCAACCACTGTATATTATATTATATATACATACTGTTTGTATATATACTGTATATATATATATATATATATATATATATATATATATATATATATACAGTACATATATATATATATATATATATATATATACACAGTGTATATATATATATATATATATATAATTCTGTCTGTTCAACCATTAATTATGAGGATAGATTAAACAGCCTCTCTATTTATAGAAACAACCTTAAAAAGAGGTACTTCTTCAGACATCGTTGTCAGAGGAGTGCCCTGCTAAGTGCTGACAATTACATAGATTATAACCTTTACCTGATAACGAGTAAACACTGAGCAAACTCTCCCTCACATCCTCCGCACCTCCACAGCTAGAACAAAATAGATCATGGAGAATAATTTAACCCTTTGGCTACCAAAAAGGATTACAGTACATATCAAGGGAATATACACTGAATTCCTCTTTGGTAGTCAAGTGTTTGCTCATGTTTGCCCTCCAAGCCGGCATTCTTCTAGCATAATTATGAAAAAGTGAAACTAATAGGAAGCAAGCATGCATGGCAAAAATGTGAGAGGTGCAGTTGTGATCTTTGCAGCCTTCATGACCCTAACAGACTGCTGCAACACTGCACTAACAGACCGCTGCCACACTGCACTAACAGATCGCTGCCACACTGCACTAACAGATCGCTGCCACACTGCACTAACAGACCGCTGCCACACTGCACTAACAGACCGCTGCCACACTGCACTAACAGACCGCTGCCACACTGCACTAACAGATCGCTGCCACACTGCACTAACAGATCGCTGCCACACTGCACTAACAGACCGCTGCAACACTGCACTAACAGACCGCTGCCACACTGCACTAACAGATCGCTGCCACACTGCACTAACAGATCGCTGCCACACTGCACTAACAGACCGCTGCCACACTGCACTAACAGACCGCTGCAACACTGCACTAACAGATCGCTGCCACACTGCACTAACAGACCGCTGCCACACTGCACTAACAGATCGCTGCCACACTGCACTAACAGACCGCTGCCACACTGCACTAACAGACCGCTGCCACACTGCACTAACAGATCGCTGCCACACTGCACTAACAGATCGCTGCCACACTGCACTAACAGACCGCTGCCACACTGCACTAACAGACCGCTGCAACACTGCACTAACAGATCGCTGCCACACTGCACTAACAGACCGCTGCCACACTGCACTAACAGATCGCTGCCACACTGCACTAACAGATCGCTGCCACACTGCACTAACAGACCGCTGCCACACTGCACTAACAGACCGCTGCCACACTGCACTAACAGATCGCTGCCACACTGCACTAACAGATCGCTGCCACACTGCACTAACAGACCGCTGCCACACTGCACTAACAGACCGCTGCAACACTGCACTAACAGATCGCTGCCACACTGCACTAACAGATCGCTGCCACACTGCACTAACAGACCGCTGCCACACTGCACTAACAGACCGCTGCAACACTGCACTAACAGATCGCTGCCACACTGCACTAACAGACCGCTGCCACACTGCACTAACAGATCGCTGCCACACTGCACTAACAGATCGCTGCCACACTGCACTAACAGACCGCTGCCACACTGCACTAACAGACCGCTGCAACACTGCACTAACAGATCGCTGCCACACTGCACTAACAGACCGCTGCCACACTGCACTAACAGACCGCTGCCACACTGCACTAACAGATCGCTGCCACACTGCACTAACAGATCGCTGCCACACTGCACTAACAGACCGCTGCCACACTGCACTAATAGATCGCTGCCACACTGCACTAACAGACCGCTGCCACACTGCACTAACAGATCGCTGCCACACTGCACTAACAGATCGCTGCCACACTGCACTAACAGACCGCTGCCACACTGCACTAATAGACCGCTGCCACACTGCACTAATACACCGCTGCCACACTGCACTAATAGACCGCTGCCACACTGCACTAACAGATCGCTGCCACACTGCACTAACAGACCGCTGCCACACTGCACTAACAGACCGCTGCAACACTGCACTAACAGATCGCTGCCACACTGCACTAACAGACCGCTGCCACACTGCACTAATAGACCGCTGCCACACTGCACTAATACACCGCTGCCACACTGCACTAATAGACCGCTGCCACACTGCACTAACAGATCGCTGCCACACTGCACTAACAGACCGCTGCCACACTGCACTAACAGACCGCTGCCACACTGCACTAACAGACCGCTGCCACACTGCACTAACAGATCGCTGCCACACTGCACTAACAGACCGCTGCCACACTGCACTAACAGACCGCTGCCACACTGCACTAACAGACCGCTGCCACACTGCACTAACAGACCGCTGCCACACTGCACTAATAGACCGCTACCACACTGCACTAACAGATTCTGCAGCTCCTTCAAGAAAGCTTCAGACACCCACCAGCATTTTTGTTTTCATCTAGCTCATCCATGCTACCCCACGCAGGTTTGGGCTCCTCTTGAGTGGCACCGGCTGCACCGACAACAATTACGTCCCTGCTGGCCCTGTATGTACTGCTGTTATAGGGTGATCAATGTTTTTTTCATAAGCATCCCTATGTAAAGGGGAATTTAATATTAGAAGTCTATTTAATTGTTGTAATTAAAAACAAAGCACTAGGGGGCATATTTAACAATGTACGAGCAGACATGATACAAAGTAGTGTATCATGTCTGATGCACTGCACTGCCCATCGATAAATGCTGACAGCATACACTTGTGAACTGTTGGTGCAATGCCGCCCCTGCTGGCCGCTAGCAGGGGGTGTCAATCAACCTGATCAAATTATTCAGACCGCTGCTTCATAACGTCTTGATAACTTCTGTTCTGTTATCCTCAAACTCTATATACAGAGCTTGATAAATATGCCCCTAAGTAGCAGGTTATATTTAATAGAAACCATTGCAATATGTATTATTCATCATTTTAAAAGGATTTTATTTTAATTTCATTTCTGAAGTATCAATTACTTCCTGTCACGGCCCTTCAAGGGGCTGTAGTATCTACAGGAAGACAGACGAATAGCTTTTCCTTTGTGGTTGCTAGGAGACATCTGCTCTAGCTGCAGTCAGCTTATTGCCCATGCTCAGTAAAGGAATTTTGCTGCAAAAATAATATGACAATATACCTCTCTTATCTCACTAAAGGCAGCAGCTACACTGATAAAAGTGCAAGAAAACAATTAAGTTGTAAGCTATATGGTTAAATACATTTTATTGCATTGAAATGTAGATTTAGATATTATCAGCATAAAGATTATATTTAAAACCAATTCTGCTGATTAGTTTAGTAAATGTAGAAGAGTAGCAGGAGTGCCTAGTACTATACCCGGGGTCTTACCAACAGAGATAGTGAAGATGAAGTAGTGCTACTGGATACAGTAAAGGAAATTATATGGTGATGACCTAAACCAAGAGAGCATCGAATAATAAATGTCAAGTGAGCAAAGGCTTTGCAAGAGGAAGGTATGGTTGTTAGTATCAAAAGTGGACTGCCGTGAGTGAATGGTTCATTAGATTATGATGGAGAAACATCAAATTACAAGTGCTCTAGTAAACAGATAGATCAGTAGTTCTTAGGGCACACTAAAAGGCCAGATTTTCAGAATATCTGAACTAATAATCAGTTGCTCAGTAGCAATGGTATAAGGTAATTGAGAGACCTTGTTTTCAGTCTGGAACCAATACTGCAGAGAATGGATAGCAGGAACCAGTCAGAACAGCAGAAGGGTATTCCGTAGACAGGCCAGGGATCAAAAATAAGAGAGTGAGATGACCTTTTAACACCTCCCATTCAGGCTTGGTACCAGGAACAAGGCCAGGGTCACTTCTGATGAAAAATATAAAAAGTTCTAAACTTAGCAGAATCCAGGCAAGGCATAAGGAACATTTAAGGAGCTGGCTGTGGTTCCTGCTGTAGAAATCCTTCTTCCCTTAGTGAGCCTGCCAGCCCAAGTTTTAGGACAATCCAGCTCTTTATGAGCCGCAGCACCTGACCTCCTATAGAAACAGTGCGACTCATAGCACGCTGCGAAACCTGAACTACTGTAAGTACAGCGCGGCTCCGGCCACACATAGGATGCCAACACATGGTTATTAACCTGCCCTTACCCGATCAGGTACTCCTAAAAATCTGCCTGTTAGTGTGCCCTGAGGACTAGCATTGAGAGAAACTGAGCTAGATGATTAAAAAAGGTATTAAGAAGATCAGTAAATAGGCCACTAATTAGAGTATGAATTTAGCTCAAGGATGAGCTTATTTAGAATGGTCATAACTTTGATTATTTGATGGATGATGAAAATGTTTTCTGAAGGATGATATGTGCTAGTAGAAACAGAGATGTGATTGTATTACAGGAGAAGAAAGAGATGGGATGAGTTGTGATGGAATAGGGTCATTTTTATTTTTTCCATTGGTCATTTCAGACGGCAAATAAAAGTAAAATGTATAATTTCCCCTATAGAGGATAAGTGTATATGAGGATACTGACTTGGGTTACCCTGGGTGCAAAGAACCCTTAAAGGGACACTGAACCCAAATGTTTTCTTTCGTGATTCAGATAGAGCATGGAATTTTAAGCAACTTTCTAATTTACTCCTATTATCAATTTTTCTTCATTCTCTTGGTATCTTTATTTGAAATGCAAGAATGTAAGTTTAGATGCCGGCCCATTTTTGGTGAACAACCTGGGTTGTCCTCGCTGATTGGTGGATAAATTCATCCACCAATAAAAAAGTACTGTCCAGAGTCCTGAAGCAAAAAAAAAAAGCTTAGCTGCCTTCTTTTTCAAATAAAGATAGCAAGGGAACGAAGAAAAATTGATAACAGTAGTAAATTAGAAAGTTGCTTAAAATTGCATGCTCTATCTGAATCACAAAAGAAAAAATTTGGGTTCAGTGTCCCTTTAAGCTGGCCCTGAGTCTAATGGCTGGGCTGAAATATAGTGCTGATATGGGTTATAGGTAAATGGCAGTAACTAAGATGTAATTTCTCCATCCTTTGTCATTTTACTGAGCAATATTTTAGAGCACCAATATAGCGATAAAAGCACAAGAAAAACTAGAATCTAGAAATCACAAATTAAACAGCCAGAAATGGTACCCACACTCTATAGCTGTTTTAGTTGAATGAGACAGATGCATTTATTGGGCCATACACATAGCCAAGTAGCTTATAAAGGCACAGCGTTGTTTTCACACAATCACACTTATACTGTGAGAAGGTGAAGAGGCTATAGCTGGAAATATCTTCAGTGTTCTATTTTGGTGCCAGAGGAAAGAAAGAAATAGGACATTGCCGATTTAGGGCTAAATTACGAGTGGAGCGCTATTTATCTCTCACGCATTTACCCTGTTAGAAGTAAGCTTTTTGTGCACGTCGGGTAACGAGCGTATTACAAGTTGAAAGTACAATGTTTTCGCACAAGCGCTAACCCGTAGTGCGCAAAAAGCCGAACTTGAAATATATACATATATACATATATATATATATATAGGAGTATCATTTTAAAAATACTTACAACATATTCCCTTATGTGAAGAACAATGGAATCTGAAACATTTATATTAAATACATACACCTAGATTACGAGTCTTGCGTTAGCCTTAAAAAGCAGCGTTGAGAGGTCCCAACGCTGCTTTTTTCCGAACGCTGGTATTACGAGTCTTGAAGGTACAGGTGTACCGCTCACTTTTTTGGTCAGACTTGAAAATACCGCAAATCCACTTACATCAATTGCGTATCCTATATTTTCAATGGGACTTGTATAACGCCGGTATTATGAGCCTTCCAAAAAGTGAGCGGTATAGCCTCTCCTGTCAAGACTGATACAGCATTTAAAAGTCAGTAGTTAAGAGTTTTATGGGCTAACGTTGTAGTATAAAACTCTTAACTAAAGTACTAAAAAGTACACTAACACCCATAAACTACCTATTAACCCCTAAACCGAGGCCCCCTCACATTGTAAACACTTTAAAAAATTGTTTAACCCCTAATCTGCCGAACCGGACATCGCCGCCACTATAAAATATATATTAACCTCTAAACCGCCGCCCTCCCGCATCGCAAACACTAGTTACATTTTATTAACCCCTAATCTGCCATCCCTAACATCACCCCCACCTACCTACATTTATTAACCCCTAATCTGCCGCCCCAAATGTCGCCGCAACTATATTAAATGTATTAACCCCTAAATCTAAGTCTAACCCTAACCCTAACACCCCCCTAACTTAAATATAATTTAAATAAATCTAAATAAAAATTACTACAATTCACTAAATTATTCCTATTTAAAACTAAATACTTACCTGTAAAATAAACCCTAAGCTAGCTACAATATAACTAATAGTTACATTGTATCTAGCTTAGGGTTTATTTTTATTTTACAGGCAAGTTTGTATTTATTTTAACTAGGTACAATAGTTATTAAATAGTTATTAACTATTTAATAGCTACCTAGTTAAAATAAATTCATATTTACCTGTAAAATAAATCCTAACCTAAGGTACAATTACACCTAACACTACACTACAATTAAATTAATTACCTAAACTAAATACAATTAAATACAATTTTAAAAAATTATCTAAAGTACGAACCCCCCCCACTAAATTACAGAAAATAATAAAATAATTACAATTGTTTTAAACTAATTACACCTAATCTAATCCCCCTAATAAAATAAAAAAGCCCCCCAAAATAATAAAAAGCCTATACTAAATTACAAATAGCCCTTAAAAGGGCCTTTTGCGGGGCATTGCCCCAAAGTATTCAGCTCTTTTACCTGTAAAAAAAGTGCAATACCCCCCCCCCCACATTAAAACCCACCACCCACACACCCAACCCTACTCTAAAATGGGTTTTAATGTTGGGGGGGTATTGTACTTTTTTTACAGGTAGAAGAGCTGATTACTTTGGGGCAATGCCCAGCAAAAGGCCATTTTAAGGGCTATTTGTAATTTAGTATAGGGTAGGGCTTTTTATTATATTGGGGGGCTTTTTTATTTTATTAGGGGGATTAGATTAGGTGTAATTAGTTTTAAAAATTTTTAATTATTTTATTAATTTCGGTAATTTAGTGGGGGGTTTTTTCCGTACTTAAGATAATTTTTTAAAATGGTATTTAATTGTATTTAGTTTAGGTAATTAATTTAATTATAGTGTAGTGTTAGCTGTAATTGTAACTTAGGTTAGGATTTATTTTACAGGTAAATTTGAATTTATTTTAACTAGATAGCTATTAAATAGTTTATAACTATTTAATAACTATTGTACCTAGTTAAAATAAATACAAAGTTGCCTGTAAAATAAAAATAAATCCTAAAATAGCTACAATGTAACTATTAGTTATATTGTAGCTATCTTAGGGTTTATTTTATAGGTATTTAGTTTTAAATAGGAATAATTTAGTTAATTGTAGTTATTTTATTTAGATTTATTTAAATTATATTTAAGTTAGGGGGGTGTTAGAGTTAGACTTAGATTTAGGGGTTAATAACTTTAATATAGTAGCAGCGATGTTGGGGGTGGCAGATTAGGGGTTAATAAGTGTAGGTAGGTTGCGGCGACATTGGGGGTGGCAGATGAGGGGCTAATATTATAATGTAGGTTGCAGCGATGTCGGGGGCGGCAGATATGGGGTTCATAAGTATAATGTAGGTGGCGGCGGTGTCCGGAGCGGCAGATTAGGGGTTAATAATATTATGCAGGTGTCGGCGATGTCGGGGGTAGCAGATTAGGGGTTAATAAGTGTAATATTAGGGGTGTTTAGACTCAGGGTTCATGTTAGGGTGTTAGGTGTAGACATTAAAAGTATTTCCCCATAGGAATCAATGGGGCTGCGTTAGGAGCTTTACACTGCTTTTTTGCAGGTGTTAGGTTATTGCAAAAATATGATTTTACATGTTTTCATCTAGTTGACTGCAAAGGGCTCCAATGCACTTATACATATATGTCTATATACAGGTATGTATTTATGTATTTATATGTGTACATACATACATACACATATAAATACATTTGTACACACATATATAAACATACAGTATATATACACACACACACATACATACATATACATACATATATATATATATATATATATACACTGTATATATATATATATATATATACACACTCACAGGCCACTTTATTAGGTACACCTGTTCAATTGCTTGGTAACACAAATTGCTAATCAACCAATCACATGGCAGCAACTCAATGCATTTAGGCATCTAGACGTGGTGAATGATGACTTGCTGAAGTTCCAACCAAGCATCAGAATGGGGAATAAAGGGGATTTAAGTGACTTTGAATGTGGCATGGTTGTTGGTGCCAGGCGGGATGGTCTGAGTATCTACTGGGATTTTCTCACACAACCATCTCTAGGGTTTACAGAGAATGGTCTGAAAAAGAGAAAATATCCAGTGAGCGGCAGTTGTGTGGACGAAAATGCCTTGTTGATGTCAGAGGAGAATGGGCAGACTGTTTCGAGATGATAGAAAGGCAACAGTAACTCAACAAACCACTCGTAACAATCAAGGTATGCAGAATACATCTCTGAACGCACAAGACGGCGAACCTTAAAGCAGATTGGCTACAGCAGCAGAACACCACACCGGGTGCCACTCTTGTCAGCTAAGAACAGGAAACTAAGGCTACAATTAGCACAGGCTCACCAAAATTGGACAATAGAAAATTGGAAAAACGTTGCCTGGTCTGATAAGTCTCGATTTCTGCTGCAACATTCAGATGGTAGGGTAAGAATTTGTAAACAACATGAAAGCATGGATCCATCCTGCCTTGTACCAACGGTTCAGCCTGGTGGTGGTGGTGTAATGGTGTGGGGGATATTTTCTTGGCACACTTTGGGCCCCTTAGGACCAATTGAGCATCGTTTAAATGCTACGGCCTACCTGAGTATTGTTGCTGACCATGTCCATCCCTTTATGACTACAGTGTACCCATCTTCTCATGGCTACTTCCAGCAGGATAATGCACCATGTCACAAAGCTCAAATCATCTCAAACTGGTTTATTGAGCATGACAATGAGTTCACTGTACTCCAAAGGCATCCACAGTCACCAGATTTCAATCCAAAAGAGCGCCTTTGGGATGTGGTGGAACGGGAGATTTGCATCATGGATGTGCAGCCGATAAATCTGCAGCAACTGTGTGATGCTATCATGTCAATGTGGACCAAAATGTCTGAGGAATGTTCTATGCCATGAAGAATTAAGGCAGTTCTGAAGGAAAAAGGGGGTCCAACCCGGTACTAGCAAGGTGTACCTAATAAAGTGGCTGGTGAGTGTATATATACACATATACTTATTTAGATATGTATATGTATGTAGCTCTATGTTAAAACTCTTTGCAGCATTTTTTTCCCTCTAACACCTGAGATCTGATATTTTTGAGCCCTTATAACTTTTTTTTGTAATTTAAAAAAAAACAGAATTTATGTTTACCTGATAAATTACTTTCTCCAACGGTGTGTCCGGTCCACGGCGTCATCCTTACTTGTGGGATATTCTCCTCCCCAACAGGAAATGGCAAAGAGCCCAGCAAAGCTGGTCACATGATCCCTCCTAGGCTCCGCCTTCCCCAGTCATTCGACCGACATAAAGGAGGAATATTTGCATAGGAGAAATCATATGATACCGTGGTGACTGTAGTTAAAGAAAATAAATTATCAGACCTGATTAAAAAACCAGGGCGGGCCGTGGTCCGGACACACCGTTGGGGAAAGTAAATTATCAGGTAAACATAAATTCTGTTTTCTCCAACATAGGTGTGTCCGGTCCACGGCGTCATCCTTACTTGTGGGAACCAATACCAAAGCTTTAGGACACGGATGAAGGGAGGGAGCAAATCAGGTCACCTAGATGGAAGGCACCACGGCTTGCAAAACCTTTCTCCCAAAAATAGCCTTTAGAAGAAGCAAAAGTATCAAATTTGTAAAATTTAGTAAGTGTGCAGTGAAGACCAAGTCGCTGCCTTACATATCTGATCAACAGAAGCCTCGTTCTTGAAGGCCCATGTGGAAGCCACAGCCCTAGTAGAATGAGCTGTGATTCTTTCAGGAGGCTGCCGTCCGGCAGTCTCGTAAGCCAATCTGATGATGCTTTTAATCCAAAAAGAGAGAGAGGTAGAAGTTGCTTTTTGACCTCTCCTTTTACCAGAATAAACAACAAACAAAGAAGATGTTTGTCTAAAATCCTTTGTAGCATCTAAATAGAATTTTAGAGCACGAACTACATCCAAATTGTGCAACAAACGTTCCTTCTTTGAAACTGGATTCGGACACAAAGAAGGCACGACTATCTCCTGGTTAATGTTTTTGTTAGAAACAACTTTCGGAAGAAAACCAGGTTTAGTACGTAAAACCACCTTATCTGCATGGAACACCAGATAAGGAGGAGAACACTGCAGAGCAGATAATTCTGAAACTCTTCTAGCAGAAGAAATTGCAACCAAAAACAAAACTTTCCAAGATAATAACTTAATATCAACGGAATGTAAGGGTTCAAACGGAACCCCCTGAAGAACTGAAAGAACTAAATTGAGACTCCAAGGAGGAGTCAAATGTTTGTAAACAGGCTTGATTCTAACCAGAGCCTGAACAAAGGCTTGAACATCTGGCACAGCTGCCAGCTTTTTGTGAAGTAACACAGACAAGGCAGAAATCTGTCCCTTCAAAGAACTTGCAGATAATCCTTTCTCCAAACCTTCTTGAAGAAAGGATAGAATCTTAGGAATTTTTACCTTGTCCCAATGGAATCCTTTAGATTCACACCAACAGATATATTTTTTCCATATTTTGTGGTAGATTTTTCTAGTTACCGGCTTTCTGGCCTGAACAAGAGTATCAATGACAGAATCTGAGAACCCTCGCTTTGATAAGATCAAGCGTTCAATCTCCAAGCAGTCAGTTGGAGTGAGACCAGATTCGGATGTTCGAACGGACCTTGAACAAGAAGGTCTCGTCTCAAAGGTAGCTTCCATGGTGGAGCCGATGACATATTCACCAGGTCTGCATACCAAGTCCTGCGTGGCCACGCAGGAGCTATCAAGATCACCGATGCCCTCTCCTGATTGATCCTGGCTACCAGCCTGGGGATGAGAGGAAACGGCGGGAATACATAAGCTAGTTTGAAGGTCCAAGGTGCTACTAGTGCATCTACTAGAGTCGCCTTGGGATCCCTGGATCTGGACCCGTAGCAAGGAACCTTGAAGTTCTGACGAGAGGCCATCAGATCCATGTCTGGAATGCCCCACAATTGAGTAATTTGGGCAAAGATTTCCGGATGGAGTTCCCACTCCCCCGGATGAAATGTCTGACGACTCAGAAAATCCGCTTCCCAATTTTCCACTCCTGGGATGTGGATTGCAGACAAGTGGCAGGAGTGAGTCTCCGCCCATTGAATGATTTTGGTCACTTCTTCCATCGCCAGGGAACTCCTTGTTCCCCCCTGATGGTTGATGTACGCAACAGTCGTCATGTTGTCTGATTGAAACCGTATGAACTTGGCCTTTGCTAGCTGAGGCCAAGCCTTGAGAGCATTGAATATCGCTCTCAGTTCCAGAATATTTATCGGGAGAAGAGATTCTTCCCGAGACCAAAGACCCTGAGCTTTCAGGGGTCCCCAGACCGCGCCCCAGCCCACCAGACTGGCGTCGGTCGTGACAATGACCCACTCTGGTCTGCGGAAGCTCATCCCCTGTGACAGGTTGTCCAGGGACAGCCACCAACGGAGTGAATCTCTGGTCCTCTGATCTACTTGTATCGTCGGAGACAAGTCTGTATAGTCCCCATTCCACTGACTGAGCATGCACAGTTGTAATGGTCTTAGATGAATTCGCGCAAAAGGAACTATGTCCATTGCCGCTACCATCAAACCTATTACTTCCATGCACTGCGCTATGGAAGGAAGAGGAACAGAATGAAGTATTTGACAAGAGTTTAGAAGTTTTGATTTTCTGGCCTCTGTCAGAAAAATCCTCATGTCTAAGGAGTCTATTATTGTTCCCAAGAAGGGAACCCTTGTTGACGGAGATAGCGAACTTTTTTCTACGTTCACTTTCCACCCGTGAGATCTGAGAAAGGCCAGGACAATGTCCGTGTGAGCCTTTGCTTGTGGAAGGGACGACGCTTGAATCAGAATGTCGTCCAAGTAAGGTACTACTGCAATGCCCCTTGGTCTTAGCACCGCTAGAAGGGACCCTAGTACCTTTGTGAAAATTCTTGGAGCAGTGGCTAATCCGAACGGAAGTGCCACAAACTGGTAATGCTTGTCCAGGAATGCGAACCTTAGGAACCGATGATGTTCCTTGTGGATAGGAATATGTAGATACGCATCCTTTAAATCCACCGTGGTCATGAATTGACCTTCCTGGATGGAAGGAAGAATTGTTCGAATGGTTTCCATTTTGAACGATGGAACCTTGAGAAACTTGTTTAGGATCTTGAGATCTAAGATTCCAGAAGATAACCTTGGGAGACTATTTCTAGTGCCCAAGGATCCAGAACATCTCTTGCCCAAGCCTGAGCGAAGAGAGAGAGTCTGCCCCCCACCAGATCCGGTCCCGGATCGGGGGCCAACATCTCATGCTGTCTTGGTAGCAGTGGCAGGTTTCTTGGCCTGCTTTCCTTTGTTCCAGCCTTGCATTGGCCTCCAGGCTGGCTTGGCTTGAGAAGTATTACCCTCTTGCTTAGAGGACGTAGCACTTGGGGCTGGTCCGTTTCTGCGAAAGGGACGAAAATTAGGTTTATTTTTGGCTTTGAAAGACCTATCCTGAGGAAGGGCGTGGCCCTTGCCCCCAGTGATATCAGAGATAATCTCTTTCAAGTCAGGGCCAAACAGCGTTTTCCCCTTGAAAGGAATGTTAAGCAATTTGTTCTTGGAAGACGCATCCGCTGACCAAGATTTTAGCCAAAGCGCTCTGCGCGCCACAATAGCAAAACCAGAATTTTTCGCCGCTAACCTAGCCAATTGCAAAGTGGCGTCTAGGGTGAAAGAATTAGCCAATTTGAGAGCATGAATTCTGTCCATAATCTCCTCATAAGAAGAAGAATTATTATTGAGCGCCTTTTCTAGTTCATCGAACCAGAAACACGCTGCTGTAGTGACAGGAACAATGCATGAAATTGGTTGTAGAAGGTAACCTTGCTGAACAAACATCTTTTTAAGCAAACCCTCTAATTTTTTATCCATAGGATCTTTGAAAGCACAACTATCTTCTATGGGTATAGTGGTGCGTTTGTTTAGAGTAGAAACCGCCCCCTCGACCTTGGGGACTGTCTGCCATAAGTCCTTTCTGGGGTCGACCATAGGAAACAATTTCTTAAATATAGGGGGAGGGACGAAAGGTATACCGGGCCTTTCCCATTCTTTATTTACAATGTCCGCCACCCGCTTGGGTATAGGAAAAGCTTCGGGGGGCCCCAGGACCTCTAGGAACTTGTCCATTTTACATAATTTCTCTGGAATGACCAAATTCTCACAATCATCCAGAGTAGATAACACCTCCTTCAGCAGAGCACGGAGATGTTCCAATTTAAATTTAAATGTAATCACATCAGGTTCAGCTTGTTGAGAAATTTTCCCTGAATCTGAAATTTCTCCCTCAGACAAAACCTCCCTGGCCCCCTCAGACTGGTGTAGGGGCACTTCAGAACCAATATCATCAGCGTCCTCATGCTCTTCAGTATTTTCTAAAACAGAGCAGTCGCGCTTTCGCTGATAAGTGGGCATTTTGGCTAAAATGTTTTTGATAGAATTATCCATTACAGCCGTTAATTGTTGCATAGTAAGGAGTATTGGCGCACTAGATGTACTAGGGGCCTCCTGTGTGGGCAAGACTGGTGTAGACGAAGGAGGGGATGATGCAGTACCATGCTTACTCCCCTCACTTGAGGAATCATCTTGGGCATCATTTTCTCTAAATTTTGTGTCACATAAATCACATCTATTTAAATGAGAAGGAACCTTGGCTTCCCCACATACAGAACACAGTCTATCTGGTAGTTCAGACATGTTAAACAGGCATAAACTTGATAACAAAGTACAAAAAACTTTTAAAATAAAACCGTTACTGTCACTTTAAATTTTAAACTGAACACACTTTATTACTGCATATGTGAAAAAGTATGAAGGAATTGTTCAAAATTCACCAAAATTTCACCACAGTGTCTTAAAGCCTTAAAAGTATTGCACACCAAATTTGGAAGCTTTAACCCTTAAAATAACGGAACCGGAGCCGTTTTTATATTTAACCCCTTTACAGTCCCTGGTATCTGCTTTGCTGAGACCCAACCAAGCCCAAAGGGGAATACGATACCAAATGACGCCTTCAGAAAGTCTTTTCTATGTATCAGAGCTCCTCACACATGCAGCTGCATGTCATGCTTCCCAAAAACAAGTGCGCAATAGAGGCGCGAAAATGAGACTCTGCCTATGATTAGGGAAAGCCCCTAGAGAATAAGGTGTCCAATACAGTGCCTGCCGGTTATTTTACATAGTTCCCAAGATTAAAATAATTCCTCAAGGCTATGGAGTATAAAATATGCTTATATATAAATCGTTTTAGCCCAGAAAATGTCTACAGTCTTAAAAGCCCTTGTGAAGCCCTTTTTTCTCTTCATGTAATAAAAATGGCTTACCGGATCCCATAGGGAAAATGACAGCTTCCAGCATTACATCGTCTTGTTAGAAATGTGTCATACCTCAAGCAGCAAAAGTCTGCTCACTGTTTCCCCCAACTGAAGTTAATTCCTCTCAACAGTCCTGTGTGGAAACAGCCATCGATTTTAGTAACGGTTGCTAAAATCATTTTCCTCTTACAAACAGAAATCTTCATCTCTTTTCTGTTTCAGAGTAAATAGTACATACCAGCACTATTTTAAAATAACAAACTCTTGATTGAATAATAAAAACTACAGTTAAACACTAAAAAACTCTAAGCCATCTCCGTGGAGATGTTGCCTGTACAACGGCAAAGAGAATGACTGGGGAAGGCGGAGCCTAGGAGGGATCATGTGACCAGCTTTGCTGGGCTCTTTGCCATTTCCTGTTGGGGAGGAGAATATCCCACAAGTAAGGATGACGCCGTGGACCGGACACACCTATGTTGGAGAAATATTATTTATCAGACGTGTTATTATGAGTGTAACTGTTCTTTTCAATTTAATTTTTATGCGTTTTGTGCAACTTTTTTGTCTCGTGTAACAGTTAACCAGAGCTCTGAAGTTGCACTATCCCAACGCACATTAAATTTGATTGTGCTCAAGTGAACGCGTTTACTTTCAATGTTTAATATGCACGTTTCTTCCGACGCCAGCAAAGAGCCGCGATAAACCCCTTATTCCTCTTGGCAAGTTAGCACTCCACTCCGAATCTAGCCCTTAATATAGATAGATATAGATATAAATATTCAAATAGCGAGATATGATGTTTATTCATCTAAAAGTACTCACCAAAACTGATTCAAAACACAAGACGATTGTCTTATATTGAAAATGATACAAAACACTAGGCTAGCATGATTTTTAAAGGTCTGTATTTATGTCACAATTTTGGATTGGGCAGCATGATGCATTTAAGTTTATAAATAAGTGCCATATCCTTTTTAAAGGTAACATTTATATTGTGGCCTTATGTAAACATTTTCAAAAGGACAGTAAAGTCAAGATTAAACTTTGATGAGTCACACAGAGCATGACATTTTAAAAAAACTATCCACTTTACTTCTTTGTTTTCTTGATATAATTTGTTGAAGAGTAAACCTCGGACGACTCATAGATGCTCAGGAGTGGGCATGTATCTTTAGCACTCTAGGCAGCTGTGTTTGTGACATTAATTGTAGCAATGTTGCACACTGTTGCCATAGAGAGCTAAAGACATATGCACGCTCCTGTGAGCCTACCTATGTATACTCTTCAACAAAGGATACAACAACACAAATTTGATAACAAAAGTAAAATGATTATGGTTGCTGACATATATGGCATTAGGGACTACAAAGTGTTCACAAGTGCATCAGAATTGTCTCAAGTGATGCTGGTTTGAGACAATGTAAACCTTTCTCTTTCATTAGGATCCATTATTCTAGCAGCAATGGTAGGCTCTGTGCTAATGAAGACAACTATTGTTACATGAGAGAAAGAAACAGCCAGATAACTGCTAGATCATGAATGTACAGACTTCTAAACTGCAGTTTTTACTGGGCCAGTGAACACATTTTAAATGTTATTAATTAAAAAAGCAAATGTGTTCATAACTATTACTAGGCGATAAGCTTGCCCAGAGGGTAGTCTATTTAAAATTACTAAAAAAAATAAAAAAAAATTATCAAAAATAAAAAAAATTAAACCTAATCTAATACCCCTACAAAAATAAACCCCAAAAAATAAAAACATCCCCTAATCTAAACTAAAAATAGCCCTTAAAAGGGCCTTTTGTAGGGCATTGCCCTAAGTTAAACAACTCTTTTACCTAAAAAAAATACCAATTACCCCCTAACAGTAAAACCCCCCACCCAACCAACCCCCCAAAATAAAAAAAACCTAAGCTACCCATTGCCCCAAAAGGTGCATTTGTATGGGCATTTCCCTTAAAAGGGCAATCAGCTATTTTACAAACAGCTCTTTTGCGCCCATAAAAAAAAATCCCTAATCTAAAAAAAAAAAAAACACTCCAAAAAATAAGATAACAACCTTAGTCTAACCCCGAAATAAGTACTCACAGTTCCTAAAGTCTGGCGGCGAAAGTCTTCTTCCAGGCGGTGAAGGTCTTCATCCAGCGCGAAGGCGGCACGGAGCTGAGGTGATTGCAGAGCGGAGATGACTGTGGAGCAGTTTTAGGTACCTTGCATTCCTATTGGCTGAAATTTTAAATGTTGGAGGTTTAGGTGTTTGTTAATATTTCTTGCAGGCGCTTAAGTGTTTTTTTGTTAATACTTCGTACGGGAGCTTAGGTGTTTTTTGTTAATACTTCGTACGGGTGGTTAGGGTTTTTTGTGTTAATACTTCGTACGGGTAGTTATTTTTTTTTTATTATTTCATGCGGGTGGTTATTTATTTTTTTATTTCCTGCGGACTGTTATGTGTTATTTTGCTAATATTTCGTGCGGGCACTTAGGTGTTGCTTCGTTTAGCTACACTGCATCCAGGTGGACCTGGATGCAGCGTAAAGCTGCGCGTGCAGCCAACATTCTCTTGGATGCGTGTGCAACTGACAACGGCAACGAACGTGTTACAAACGCGATTATAGTATAGATTATTATAATTTATCTGTATAACGCTACAAATTCGGTAGTGCTGGCATTATAAACAAACATCACATGATCTATTATTTACAAATATATAGCTGTCAGAAACTTACGTACACACAAACAACAAGAAATATAAATATTTCTTTCATAAAGACTGAATAATAATAATCCTGTTGTGGGGGACAATAAAGAGGTAGAGGTATTGGGGGCTACTTATCAAGCCGTCTACTTTTCTGGCTTCGCCGGCCCAATACGTCCGCCTAAGCTCGCCTACCTTCGCCGCCGCGGACCTTGAATACGTTCGCCTAAGTTATCAAATAAAGCTGTCAAAAAGCCGCGGGGCGATGAGCAGCGGACTGTGACAGTTATCACTCATCCGATCTCGCTGCCCTTCGGCTTTTTCCCAGCTTTATTGCTAGCCTGTCACTAAGCACTCACACTAAACTACACTGTTCTACCCCCTATACCGGCGCCCCCCGCAACTAAATAAAGTTACTAACCCCTAAACCGCCGCTCCTAGACCCCGCCGCAAGTCTTATAAATGTATTAACCCCTAAACCGCCGCTCCCGGACACCGCTGCCACCTACATTATACCTAGTAACCCCTATCCTGCCCCCCTATACCGTCGCCCTCTATTATAAAATTATTAACCCCTATCCTGCTGATCCCGCACCTCTCCGCAACTAAATAAATAGTTTAACCCCTAAACCGCCGCTCCATGAACCCGCCGCAACCTATAATAAATTTATTAACCCCTATCCTGCCCCCCACTACGCCGCCGCCACTGTAATAAAATGATTAACCCCTAAACCTAAGTCTAACCCTAACCATAACGCCCCCCTAACTTAAATATTAATTAAATAAATCTAAATAAATTAACTCTTATTAACTAAATGAATCCTATTTAAAACTAAATACTTACCTTTAAAATAAACCCTAATATAGCTACAATATAAATAATAATTATATTCTAGCTATCTTAGGATTTATTTTTATTTTACAGGTACCTTTCAATTTATTTTAACCATGTACAATAACTATTAAATAGTTATTAACTATTTAATAGCTTACCTAGCTAAAATAAAGAGAAATGTACCTGTGAAATAAATCCTAACCTAAGTTACAATTACACCTAACACTACACTATACTTTAATAAATTATTCCTATTTAAAAATAAATACTTACCTGTAAAATAAACCCTAAGATAGCTACAATGTAATTAATAATTATATTATAGCTATCTTAGGATTTATATTTATTTTACAGGTAACTTTGTATTTATTTTAGCTAGTTAGAATAGTTATTAAATAGTTATTAACTATTTAATAACTACCTAGCTAAAAGAAATACAAAATTACCTGTAAAATAAATCCTAACTTAAGTTACAATTAAACCTAATACTACACTATCATTAAATTAACTAAATAAACTACCTACAAAGAACTACAATGAAATACAATTACATAAACTAACTAAAGTACAAAAAATAAAAAAAGCTAAGTTACAAAAAATAAAAAATTAAGTTACAAACATGTTAAAAATATTACAACAATTTTAAGCTACTTACACCTAATCTAAGCCCCCTAATAAAATAACAAACCCCCCCAAAATAAAAAAAATCCCTACCCTATTCTAAATTACATAAATTTCAAAGCTCTTTTACCTTACCAGCCCTTAAAAGGGCCATTTGTGGGGGCATGCCCCAAAAAGTTCAGCTCTTTTGCCTGTAAAATAAAAATACAACCCCCCCCAACATTAAAACCCACCACCCACATACCCCTAATCTAACCCAAACCCCCCTTACAAAAACCTAACACTAATCCCCTGAAGATCATCCTACCTTGAGTCGTCTTCACTCAGCCGAGCCACCGATGGAACTGAAGAGGACATCCGGAGCGGAAGAAGTTAATCCTCCAAGCGGCGCTGAAGAAATCTTCCATCCGATGAAGTCATCATCCAGGCGGCGCTGAAGAAGTCTTCGATCCGGCCGATGTCATCTTCAAAGAGGCGCTGAAGAGGTCTTCTATCCGGGCGAAGTCATCTTCCAAGCCGGGTCTTCAATCTTCCTTCCGCCGACGCGGAACCACCTTCTTCACCGACGGACTACGACGAATGACGGCTCCTTTAAGGGACGTCATCCAAGATGGCGTCCCCTCAATTCCGATTGGCTGATAGGATTCTATCAGCCAATCGGAATTAAGGTAGGAAAATCTGATTGGCTGATGGAATCAGCCAATCAGATTGAGCTCGCATTCTATTGGCTGTTCCGATCAGCCAATAGAATGCGAGCTCAATCTGATTGGCTGATTGGATCAGCCAATCGGATTGAACTTGAATCTGATTGGCTGATTCCATCAGCCAATCAGATTTTCCTACCTTAATTCCGATTGGCTGATAGAATCCTATCAGCCAATCGGAATTGAGGGGACGCCATCTTGGATGACGTCCCTTAAAGGAGCCGTCATTCATTGTAGTCCGTCGGTGAAGAAGGTGGTTCCGCGTCGGCGGAAGGAAGATTGAAGACCCGGCTTGGAAGATGACTTCGCCCGGATAGAAGACCTCTTCAGCGCCTCTTTGAAGATGACATCGGCCGGATCGAAGACTTCTTCAGCGCCGCCTGGATGATGACTTCATCGGATGGAAGATTTCTTCAGCGCCGCTTGGAGGATTAACTTCTTCCGCTCCGGATGTCCTCTTCAGTTCCATCGGTGGCTCGGCTGAGTGAAGACGACTCAAGGTAGGATGATCTTCAGGGGATTAGTGTTAGGTTTTTGTAAGGGGGGTTTGGGTTAGATTAGGGGTATGTGGGTGGTGGGTTTTAATGTTGGGGGGGGGGTTGTATTTTTATTTTACAGGCAAAAGAGCTGAACTTTTTGGGGCATGCCCCCACAAATGGCCCTTTTAAGGGCTGGTAAGGTAAAAGAGCTTTGAAATTTATGTAATTTAGAATAGGGTAGGGATTTTTTTTATTTTGGGGGGGTTTGTTATTTTATTAGGGGGCTTAGATTAGGTGTAAGTAGCTTAAAATTGTTGTAATATTTTTAACATGTTTGTAACTTAATTTTTTATTTTTTGTAACTTAGCTTTTTTTATTTTTTGTACTTTAGTTAGTTTATGTAATTGTATTTCATTGTAGTTCTTTGTAGGTAGTTTATTTAGTTAATTTAATGATAGTGTAGTATTAGGTTTAATTGTAACTTAAGTTAGGATTTATTTTACAGGTAATTTTGTATTTCTTTTAGCTAGGTAGTTATTAAATAGTTAATAACTATTTAATAACTATTCTAACTAGCTAAAATAAATACAAAGTTACCTGTAAAATAAATATAAATCCTAAGATAGCTATAATATAATTATTAATTACATTGTAGCTATCTTAGGGTTTATTTTACAGGTAAGTATTTATTTTTAAATAGGAATAATTTATTAAAGTATAGTGTAGTGTTAGGTGTAATTGTAACTTAGGTTAGGATTTATTTCACAGGTACATTTCTCTTTATTTTAGCTAGGTAAGCTATTAAATAGTTAATAACTATTTAATAGCTATTGTACATGGTTAAAATAAATTGAAAGGTACCTGTAAAATAAAAATAAATCCTAAGATAGCTAGAATATAATTATTATTTATATTGTAGCTATATTAGGGTTTATTTTAAAGGTAAGTATTTAGTTTTAAATAGGATTCATTTAGTTAATAAGAGTTAATTTATTTAGATTTATTTAATTAATATTTAAGTTAGGGGGCGTTAGGGTTAGGTTTAGGGGTTAATCATTTTATTACAGTGGCGGCGGCGTAGTGGGGGGCAGGATAGGGGTTAATAAATTTATTATAGGTGGCGACGGTGTAGGGGGGGCAGATTAGGGGTTAATAAATGTATTATAGGTGGCGACGGTGTAGGGGGGGCAGGATAGGGGTTAATACATTTAATATAGGTTGCGGCGGGTTCAGGGAGCGGCGGGTTAGGGGTTAATACATTTATTATAGTTGCGGTGGGCTCCGGGAGCGGCGGTTTAGGGGTTAATATGTATAGAGTAGCTTGCGGTGGGCTCCGGGAGCGGCGGTTTAGGGGGTAATAACTTTATTTAGTTGCGGCGGTGTAGGGGGGGTCAGATTAGTGGTGTTTAGACTCGGGGTACATGTTAGGGTGTTAGGTGTAGACAGCTCCCATAGAAATCAATGGGATGTCTGTCAGCAGCGAACTTGTACTTTCGCTATGGTCAGACTCCCATTGATTCCTATGGGATCCGCCGCCTCCAGGCTGGCGCTTTGAAAACCAGGTACGCTGGGCCGTAAAAGTGCCGAGCGTACCTGCTAGTTTTTTGATAGCTAGCAAAAGTAGTGAGATTGTGCCGCACTTGTGTGCGGAACATCTGGAGTGACGTAAGAATCGATCTGTGTCGGACTGAGTCCGGCGGATCGAAGCTGACGTCACAAAATTCTACTTTTGCCGGTCTCGAGCCTTTGATAACTAAGGCGTATCAGCCTCGCCACAAATACGCTGCGGAATACGCAGCGTATTTGAGGTTGACGGCTTGATAACTACCCCCCGTTGTGTAGTATAAGGGAAGTGAGAGGCCATATAAAAAGCTTGCAAAACAAGTCAACGCCTGCTATGGGCTTCAAGCAGCATTCAAACTTTATACCTGTAATGTATATCTGTAATGACTAGACTACATATTTATTAACCCCTAATCTGCCCCCCCCACCGCCGCCACCTACCTACATTTATTAACCCCTAATCTGCCGCCCCTACACCGCCGCCACTATATTAAATGTATTAACCACTAAACCTAAGTCTAACCCTAACCCTAACACCCCCTAACTTAAATATATCTAAATAAATATTACTATCAATAACTAAATAATTCCTATTTAAAACTAAATACTTACCTATAAAATAAACCCTAAGCTAGCTACAATATAACTAATAGTTACATTGTATCTATCTGAAGTTTTATTTTTATTTTACAGGTAACTTTGTATTTATTTTAACTAGGTAGAATAGTTATTAAATAGTTATGAACTATTTAATAACTTCCTAGTTAAAATAAAGAAAAACATACCTGTAAAATAAAACCTAACCTACGTTACAATTACACCTAACACTACACTATAATTAAATTAATTCCCTAAACTAAATACAATTAAATACAATTACATTTTTTTATCTAAAGTACAAAAACAAACAAACACTAAATTACAGAAAATAATAAAATAATTACAAGATTTTTAAACTAATTACACCTAATCTAATCCCCCTAACAAAATAAAAAAGCCCCCCCAAAATAATAAAAAGCCCTACCCTACACTAAATTACAAATAGCCCTTAAAAGGGCCTTTTGCGGGGCATTGCCCCAAAGTAATCAGCTCTTTTACCTGTAAAAAAAATTACAACCCCCCCCAACATTAAAACCCACCACCCACACACCCAACCCTACTCTAAAACCCACCCAATTCCCCCTTAAAAAAACCTAACACTAACCCCTTGAAGATCACCATACCTTGAGAAGTCTTCACCCAACTGGGCCGAAGTCCTCCACGAAGCCAGCAGAAGTAGTCCTCCAGACGGGCTTTTTTTAATTTTGGTGGGGCTTTTTTATTTTGTTAGGGGGTTTAGATTAGGTGTAATTAGTTTAAAAATCTTGTAATTATTTTATTATTTTCTGTAATTTAGTGGGGTTTTTTTGTACTTTAGATAATTTTTTTAATTGTATTTAGTTTAGGGAATTACTTTAATTATAGTGTAGTGTTAGGTGTAATTGTAACGTAGGTTAGGTTTTATTTTACAGGTATATTTGTCTTTATTTTAACTAGGAAGTTATTAAATAGTTAATAACTATTTAAAAACTATTCTACCTAGTTAAAATAAATACAAAGTTGCCTGTAAAATAAAAAACATAATTTATGCTTACCTGATAAATTTATTTCTCTTGTAGTGTATCCAGTCCACGGATCATCCATTACTTATGGGATATTAACTCCTCCCCAACAGGAAGTGCAAGAGGATTCACCCAGCAGAGCTGCTATATAGCTCCTCCCCTAACTGCCATTACCAGTCATTCGACCGAAAACATGCAGAGAAAGGAAAACCATAGGGTGCAGTGGTGACTGTAGTTTAATGGAAAAATTACCTGCCTTAAAGTGACAGGGCGGGCCGTGGACTGGATACACTACAAGAGAAATAAATTTATCAGGTAAGCATAAATTATGTTTTCTCTTGTTAAGTGTATCCAGTCCACGGATCATCCATTACTTATGGGATACCAATACCAAAGCTAAAGTACACGGATGACGGGAGGGACAGGCAGGCTCTTTATACGGAAGGAACCACTGCCTGAAGAACCTTTCTCCCAAAAACAGCCTCCGAAGAAGCAAAAGTGTCAAATTTGGAAAATTTGGAAAAAGTATGAAGAGAAGACCAAGTTGCAGCCTTGCAAATCTGTTCAACAGAAGCCTCATTCTTAAAGGCCCAAGTGGAAGCCACAGCTCTAGTAGAATGTGCTGTAATTCTTTCAGGAGGCTGCTGTCCAGCAGTCTCATAGGCTAACCGTATTATGCTACGAAGCCAAAAGGAGAGAGAGGTAGCCGAAGCTTTTTGACCTCTCCTCTGACCAGAATAAACGACAAACAGGGAAGACGTTTGTCGAAAATCCTTAGTTGCCTGTAGATAAAATTTCAGGGCACGGACTACATCTAGATTGTGTAGCAGACGTTCCTTTTTCGAAGAAGGATTAGGACACAAAGATGGAACCACAATCTCTTGATTGATATTCCTGTGACCACCTTAGGTAGGAACCCAGGTTTAGTACGCAGAACTACCTTGTCTGAATGAAAAATCAGATAAGGAGAATAACAATGTAAGGCAGATAACTCAGAGACTCTTCGAGCCGAGGAAATCGCCATTAAAAACAGAACTTTCCAAGATAACAACTTGATATCAATGGAATGAAGGGGTTCAAACGGAACCCCCTGTAAAACATTAAGAACTAAGTTCAAACTCCATGGTGGAGCAACAGTTTTAAACACAGACTTGATCCTAGCTAAAGCCTGACAAAAAGCTTGAACGTCCGGAACTTCTGACAGACGTTTGTGTAAAAGAATGGACAGAGCTGAAATCTGTCCCTTTAAGGAACTAGCGGATAAACCCTTTTCTAAACCTTCTTGTAGAAAAGACAATATCCTCGGAATCCTAACCTTACTCCATGAGTAACTCTTGGATTCGCACCAATATAAGTATTTGCGCCATATCTTATGGTAAATCTTTCTGGTAACAGGCTTCCTAGCCTGTATTAAGGTATCAATAACTGACTCAGAAAAACCACGTTTTGATAAAATCAAGCGTTCAATTTCCAAGCAGTCAGCTTCAGAGAAATTAGATTTTGATGTTTGAAGGGACCCTGGATCAGAAGGTCCTGTTTCAGAGGTAGCGACCAAGGTGGACAGGATGACATGTCCACTAGATCTGCATACCAAGTCCTGCGTGGCCATGCAGGCGCTATTAGAATCACTGATGCTCTCTCCTGTTTGATTCTGGCAATCAATCGAGGAAGCATCGGGAAGGGTGGAAACACATAAGCCATCCCGAAGGTCCAAGGTGCTGTCAAAGCATCTATCAGAACCGCTCCCGGATCCCTGGATCTGGACCCGTAACGAGGAAGCTTGGCGTTCTGTCGAGACGCCATGAGATCTATCTCTGGTTTGCCCCAACGTCGAAGTATTTGGGCAAAGACCTCCGGATGAAGTTCCCACTCCCCCGGATGAAAAGTCTGACGACTTAAGAAATCCGCCTCCCAGTTCTCCACTCCCGGGATGTAGATTGCTGACAGGTTGCAAGAGTGAGACTCTGCCCAGCGAATTATCTTTGATACTTCCATCATTGCTAGGGAGCTTCTTGTCCCTCCCTGATGGTTGATGTAAGCTACAGTCGTGATGTTGTCCGACTGAAACCTGATGAACCCCCGAGTTGTTAACTGGGGCCAAGCCAGAAGGGCATTGAGAACTGCTCTCAATTCCAGAATGTTTATTGGTAGGAGACTCTCCTCCTGATTCCATTGTCCCTGAGCCTTCAGAGAATTCCAGACAGCGCCCCAACCTAGTAGGCTGGTCTCTTGATCCAGATTCAGAGTAGGGGACAAGTCTGAGTAATCCCCATTCCACTGACTTAGCATGCACAATTGCAGCGGTCTGAGATGTAGGCGTGCAAAGGGTACTATGTCCATTGCTGCTACCATTAAGCCGATCACCTCCATGCATTGAGCTACTGACGGGTGTTGAATGGAATGAAGGACACGGCATGCATTTTGAAGCTTTGTTAACCTGTCTTCTGTCAGGTAAATCTTCATTTCTACAGAATCTATAAGAGTCCCCAAGAAGGGAACTCTTGTGAGTGGAAAGAGAGAACTCTTCTTTTCGTTCACCTTCCATCCATGCGACCTTAGAAATGCCAGTACTAACTCTGTATGAGACTTGGCAGTTTGAAAGCTTGAAGCTTGTATCAGAATGTCGTCTAGGTACGGAGCTACCGCAATTCCTCGCGGTCTTAGTACCGCCAGAAGAGCACCCAGAACCTTTGTGAAGATTCTCGGAGCCGTAGCCAATCCGAATGGAAGAGCTACAAACTGGTAACGCCTGTCTAGAAAGGCAAACCTTAGATACCGGTAATGATCTTTGTGAATCGGTATGTGAAGGTAAGCATCCTTTAAATCCACTGTGTTCATGTACTGACCCTTTTGGATCATGGGTAAAATTGTCCAAATAGTTTCCATTTTGAACGATGGAACTCTTAGGAATTTGTTTAGGATCTTTAAATCCAAGATTGGCCTGAAAGTTCCCTCTTTTTTGGGAACCACAAACAGATTTGAGTAAAACCCTTGTCCTTGTTCCGACCGCGGAACCGGATGGATCACTCCCATTAATAAAAGATCTTGTACGCAGCGTAGAAACGCCTCTTTCTTTATTTGGTTTGTTGACAACCTTGACAGATGAAATCTCCCTCTTGGGGGAGAGAATTTGAAGTCTAGAAGGTATCCCTGAGATATGATCTCTAACGCCCAGGGATCCTGGACATCTCTTGCCCAAGCCTGGGCGAAGAGAGAAAGTCTGCCCCCCACTAGATCCGTTCCCGGATCGGGGGCCCTCGATTCATGCTGTCTTAGGGGCAGCAGCAGGTTTCCTGGCCTGCTTGCCCTTGTTCCAGGACTGGTTAGGTCTCCAGCCTTGTCTGTAGCGAGCAACAGCTCCTTCCTGTTTTGGTGCAGAGGAAGTTGATGCTGCTCCTGCTTTGAAATTACGAAAGGAACGAAAATTAGACTGTCTAGTCTTAGGTTTGGCTCTGTCTTGAGGCAGGGCATGGCCTTTACCTCCTGTAATGTCAGCGATAATTTCTTTCATCCCGGGCCCGAATAAGGTCTGCCCTTTGAAAGGTATATTAAGCAATTTAGATTTAGAAGTAACGTCAGCTGACCAGGATTTTAGCCACAGTGCTCTGCGTGCCTGAATGGCGAATCCGGAATTCTTAGCCGTAAGTTTAGTTAAATGTACTACGGCATCTGAAATAAATGAGTTAGCTAACTTAAGGGCTTTAAGCTTGTGTGTAATCTCATCTAATGGAGCTGATTCAAGTGTCTCTTCCAGAGACTCAAACCAAAATGCTGCTGCAGCCGTGACAGGCGCAATGCATGCAAGAGGTTGCAATATAAAACCTTGTTGAACAAACATTTTCTTAAGGTAACCCTCTAACTTTTTATCCATTGGATCTGAAAAGGCACAGCTATCCTCCACCGGGATAGTGGTACGCTTAGCTAAAGTAGAAACTGCTCCCTCCACCTTAGGGACCGTTTGCCATAAGTCCCGTGTGGTGGCGTCTATTGGAAACATCTTTCTAAATATCGGAGGGGGTGAGAACGGCACACCGGGTCTATCCCACTCCTTAGTAACAATTTCAGTAAGTCTCTTAGGTATAGGAAAAACGTCAGTACTCGCCGGTACCGCAAAATATTTATCCAACCTACACATTTTCTCTGGTATTGCAACTGTGTTACAATCATTCAGAGCCGCTAACACCTCCCCTAGTAATACACGGAGGTTTTCCAGCTTAAATTTAAAATTTGAAATATCTGAATCCAGTTTGTTTGGATCAGAACCGTCACCCGCAGAATGAAGCTCTCCGTCCTCATGTTCTGCAAATTGTGACGCAGTGTCTGACATGGCCCTAATATTATCAGCGCACTCTGTTCTCACCCCAGAGTGATCACGCTTACCTCTTAGTTCTGGTAATTTAGCCAAAACTTCAGTCATAACAGTAGCCATATCCTGTAATGTGATTTGTAATGGCCGCCCAGATGTACTCGGCGCTACAATATCACGCACCTCCCGAGCGGGAGATGCAGGTACTGACACGTGAGGCGAGTTAGTCGGCATAACTCTCCCCTCGTTGTTTGGTGAAATATGTTCAATTTGTACAGATTGACTTTTATTTAAAGTAGCATCAATATAGTTAGTACATAAATTTCTATTGGGCTCCACTTTGGCTTTAGCACATATAGCACAGATATCTTCCTCTGAATCAGACATGTTTAACACACTAGCAAATAAACTAGCAACTTGGAAATACTTTTCAAGTAATTTACTATAATATGAAAACGTACTGTGCCTATAAGAAGCACAGAAAAAGTTATGACAGTTGAAAATTAATAAACTGAAAAGTTATAGCATCAAATCTTTGTAAAAAACACAATTTTAGCAAAGGATTGCTCCCATTAGCAAAGGATAACTAACCCTGATAGCAGAAAAAAAATACAGAAATAAACGTTTTTTTATCACAGTCAACTACAATCTCACAGCTCTGCTGTGAGTGATTACCTCCCTCAAAACAAGTTTTGAAGACCCCTGAGTTCTGTAGAGATGAACCGGATCATGCAGGGAAGACAATAAACTTCTGACTGAATTTTTTGATGCGTAGCAAAAGCGCCAAAAAAGGCCCCTCCCCCTCACACATAACAGTGAGAGAGATCAGTAAACTGTCATAAATTAAATAAAACGACTGCCAAGTGGAAAAAAATAGTGCCCAAAACATTTTTTCACCCAGTACCTCAGGAAATTAAACGATTTTACATGCCAGCAAAAAACGTTTAACATTAATAAATTGAGTGTTATTAAAAAGCCTGTTGCTAGTCCCTGCAAATTAGGCTAAAGTTTTATGCATACAGTATAATTCCAGTGAAGTGCCATTCCCCAGAATACTGAAGTGTAAAATATACATACATGACAGCCTGATACCAGTTGCTGCTACTGCATTTAAGGCTGAGTTTACATTATATCGGTATGGCAGAATTTTCTCATCAATTCCATTGTCAGAAAATAATAAGCTGCTACATACCTCTTTGCAGATTAATCTGCCCGCTGTCCCCTGATCTGAAGTTTACCTCTCCTCAGATAGCCGAGAAACAGCAATATGATCTTAACTACTCCGGCTAAAATCATAGAAAAACTCAGGTAGATTCTTCTTCAAATTCTACCAGAGAAGGAATAACACACTCCGGTGCTATTATAAAATAACAAACTTTTGATTGAAGGTATGAAACTAAGTATAATCACCACAGTCCTCTCACACATCCTATCTATTCGTTGGGTGCAAGAGAATGACTGGTAATGGCAGTTAGGGGAGGAGCTATATAGCAGCTCTGCTGGGTGAATCCTCTTGCACTTCCTGTTGGGGAGGAGTTAATATCCCATAAGTAATGGATGATCCGTGGACTGGATACACTTAACAAGAGAAATAAATCCTAAACTAGATACAATGTAACTATTAGTTATATTGTAGCTAGCTTAGGGTTTATTTTATAGGTAAGTATTTAGTTTTAAATAGGAATCATGTAGTTAATGATAGTAATATTTATTTAGATTTATTTAAATTATATTTAAGTTAGGGGGTGTTAGGGTTAGACTTAGGTTTAGTGGTTAATAAATTTAATATAGTGTCGGCGACGTTGGGGGCAGCAGATTAGGGGTTAATAAATGTAGGTAGGTTGCAGCGGTGTAGGGGGGCATATTAGTGGTTAATAAATATAATGTAGGTGGTGGTGGGCTCCGGGAGCAGCGGTTTAGGGGTTAATAATTGTATTTAGTTGCGGCGGGGTCCGGGACCGGTGGTTTAGGGGTTAATACATTTATTAGAGATGCGACGGGGTCTAGGAGCGACGGTTTAGGGGTTAAACACTTTATTAGAATTGCTGTGGGCTCCGGGAGCGGCGGTATAGGGGGTAAACAGTATAGTATAGTGTGGGTGTTTAGTGACAGGGTACCAAGAAAGCTGTAAAAAAGCCAAAGAGCAGCAAGATTGATGACTGTTAGTTAACAACAGTCCGCTGCTCATCGCCCCGTACTAGGTGCGCGGCTTTTTGACAGCTTTTTTGATAATTATGGAGAACGTATTCAGGTCCGCGGCAGCGATGTTAGGCAATCTTAGGCAAGCGTATTGGTGCCAGCGAATGCAAGAAAGTCGACGCTTTGATAAATAGATGCCAATGACTGAACTACAACACCCATACTTCCACAGAGTAATGGTAATGACTGAACTACAACACCCATACTACCACAGAGTAATGATAATGACAGAACTACAACACCCATACTACCACAGAGCAATGGTAATGACTGAACTACAACACCCATACTACCACAGAGTAATGGTAATGACTGAACTACAACACCCATACTACCACAGAGTAATGGTAATGACTGAACTACAACACCCATACTACCACAGAGTAATGATAATGACAGAACTACAACACCCATACTACCACAGAGCAATGGTAATGACTGAACTACAACACCCATACTACCACAGAGTAATGGTAATGACTGAACTACAACACCCATACTACAACAAAGTAATGGTAATGACTGAACTACAACACCCATACTACTACAGAGTGCATCAGGATGCCAGCTTCTCCAGACTCCACCAATACAAATCACAGTCCACAAATAATCCTGACACAGGGTTATTCAGTACATAAAAAAGCAACTTTTACTGGCACATGTTAAAAATAGAACACGCAGGGAAATGTTTGTCGGATCTAATGCGTTTCATGCTGTACTAGCACTTACACATACAGTAGATCTATAAGTAATTGCTAGTACAGCCTGAAATGCCGAAGATCCAACAATCATTTTCCTGCATTTTTTTATTTTTTCACTTGTGCCAATAATACTTGTTTTTAATGCATTGCACTGAATAACCGCAGTGCCACGATTATTTGTAGACTGTGCCATATGACAAGTGTTGGTGGCCTCATTGGGCAAAACTGATCTCCAGAAAACAAGAGAACAAGGTGCTGCTAGAGAATGCAAAAAAATGTAGCCCGGCAGTGGAAATATAGCAAGGAGATGCTCCTCCAAATCCTGAGTATCAGGAAGCATTATTTATGTGCGAGTATATATCTTTTAGAAATACCCCGGGGGCCACAGAACTTTTTATGTAGCCTTTGCCTTCCTCTAGCTGAAAGTTGTATTTCCCTGAACCATGAAGGAATTCATCTGCATGTCTGTTAGTAGCGAATGTGGGAAAAGAAAATGACCAGTGACTCTGTGTGTGTATCAGTACAATATCACAATATATAAATGCATACGTTAATCAGCTCTTGTGCAAGACAAATACATAGCATATTTCATGTGTTGCTCATACATGTACATATGCATATGAGTAAACACACCAACACATGCACAAGTACACCCACCTACAAATGCACATGCAGATGTACGAGTACACACATCAACACATGCACGTACATATGCACGAGTACATCCATACAGGCATGTGCATATGCATGAGTACACCCAGTCACCCACACATACACATGCACATGAGTACACAAACCACACACAAGCCGATGCGTACACACACCCACACATGTCCATGAGTACACACCCACACATGCACACACATATACACATGAGTACACCCACCCACACATGCACGTACATATGCACACAAGTACACCCACTCGCACATATGCACATGAGTACACACTCCCACACATGCATGCACATGAGTACACATATGCACATGAGTACACCCACACATGCACACACATATGCACATGAGTACACACACCCACACATGCACACACATATGCACTTGAGTACACACACGCACAGATGCACACACATATGCACATGAGTACACACACCCGCACATGCACACACATATGCACATGAGTACACGCACACAGATATGCACATGAGTACACGCACACACATATGCACATGAGTACACACACCCGCACATGCACACACATATGCACATGAGTACACACACCAACACCTGCACACACATATGCACATGAGTACACGCACACACATATGCACGTACATATGCGCATGAGTACACACACCCGCACATACATATGCACATGAGTACACACACCAACACCTGCACACACATATGCACATAAGTACACACACCAACATCAGCACACACATATGCACATGAGTACACACACACACAACTGCACACACATATGCACATGAGTACACACACCCGCACATGCACACACATATGCACATGAGTACACACACCAACACCTGCACACACATATGCACATGAGTACACGCACACACATATGCACGTACATATGCACATGAGTACACACACCCGCACCTACATATGCACATGAGTACACGCACACACATATGCACGTACATATGCACATGAGTACACACACCCGCACCTACATATGCACATGGAGTACACACACCAACACCTGCACACACATATGCACATGAGTACACACACCAACACCTGCACACACATATGCACATAAGTACACACACCAACATCAGCACACACATATGCACATGAGTACACACACACACAACTGCACACACATATGCACATGAGTACACACACCCGCACATGCACACACATATGCACATGAGTACACACACCAACACCTGCACACACATATGCACATGAGTACACGCACACACATATGCACGTACATATGCACATGAGTACACACACCCGCACCTACATATGCACATGAGTACACACACACATATGCACATGGAGTACACACACCAACACCTGCACACACATATGCACATGAGTACACACACACCAACACCTGCACACACATATGCACATAAGTACACACACCAACACCTGCACACACATATGCACATAAGTACACACACCAACAATTGCACACACATATGCACATGAGTACACGCACACACACATATGCACATGAGTACACACACACCAACACCTGCACATACATATGCACATAAGTACACACACCAACACCTGCACAAACATATGCACATGAGTACACACACACACATATGCACATGAGTACACACACCCGCACATGCACACACATATGCACATGAGTACAAACACCTGCACATGGACACACATATGCACATGAGTACACGCACACACATATGCACATGAGTACACACACACGCACATGCACACACATATGCACATGAGTACACGCACACACATATGCACATGAGTACACGCACACACATATGCACATGAGTACACACACCAACACATGCACACACATATGCACATGAGTACGCACACACACACACATATGCATGAGTACACACACCCGCACATGCACACACATATGCACATGAGTACACACACCAACACCTGCACACATATATGCACATGAGTACAAACACGCACAGATGCACGTACATATGCATATGAGTACACACACCAACACATGCACGTACAGATGCACACAAGTACACACACCCACACATATGCCCAAATACACACACCTCTGTTTATTTATCTATCTGCATGTGTGTATTATTAGGACCTAGACACAGTATTAAAAGGCCCCTAGAATTAGTGATCAGGTACAGTGCCTCTTGCTAAATGTAAATTGGTATCTTCTTGATGAAACACTCTTTAATTATTTGTCAAGGACTAGGAGGTACAGCACATTTAATCACACATTATTACTTTTTTACTAATAATCCCAGAAGACTATGGGCATCTGTAGTTTAATAAATCACAGTTTTATCATTTTAGGATTCCCAAGGGAATTATTATATTTCAACAAAGTACCAGTATTGAAGGTGTCAGCAATGTGATAATCTTACAATACTATGATGTGGAATCACGGAACAGCCTTCCAGTAGAGCTGGTAATGCAACTAGTCCAATAACAACTGTTTTGGGGTTGCATAAAAGACCAGTAAATAATAGGCAACTCACTGTGATTCCCTGAATTTGAGATTTTGCATGAAGAAAACAAACAGTTGTGTTTTTAATAAAAAAATAAATTTTGCATGTAATGCATCATATTCTTAAAGCTTTTGCTCCAGATACACTATATTTATTAAATAATTAGTTTCCCCTTAATGTGTTTGCAATTATTTGTTATACCAACTGCAGAGTTGTATAGAATATTAGTGCTTTATGTTTATATTTGTGTGTGAAATAGATGTTTTGCGTATTGAACCCATTCCAGTAGGCTGACCTTGCAGGGACAGGAGACTTCATGATCTTATCTATATCTCAATACACAAAGGCTAACAACAATTGTTAACAGAGAACAAACAAGAAAATAAACATTTTAGTATCTAACCCTCAGATTGTGAGTGTGATTTATTTGGCTGCCTCTTGTTGACATATCTTTGCTACAGATAATACTGGTGTATTAAAGTTTTTAGTATAGGTGGCGGGTTCAACAAGCAAAAGCAGCTATTTCAAATGACAAAAGTAAGATAAAGGATCAATGTAATACACTTCAGCAGGTAAAATAAATCATTGGCAACGCATTAAGGTCCAGATTACAAGTGGAGCGGTATTTAATGCTCCCATTTGAGCGCTTACTCTAGAAGTAAGCTTAATGCGTGCAACGGGTAAACTGCTTTCACTCACGCTCTAACTCGATGTGCGTAAAAAGCCAAACTTAGAATATTGCGCAAGTGATAACGTATTCCCTGATAGAAGTTATCGTTAGGTTTTTTGGTTTTTTTATGATTTTTATTAGATGGTGTTTTTATAAGTATAACTGTACTTTTAAATGTATTTTTTTTGTTTAGCACAACAGGTAACCAGAGATTTGAGTACGTGGTAATCATTGCAGCTCGAGTGCAATCGCGTTTACTATTAACTTGTAATACGAGCAGTAAACCAGACGCACGTAAAAACCCACAACAAACCCCTTATCGCTTGCACGTAACTGTTATCACAGTAATCTGGACCTAAATGGGAGACTAATTTACAGTACACTCTCCCTTTAACTGACATTGCCAAACAGAATATGAAAATATTGTAAATATAAATATATATGTGTTTATAGAGAGAGAGATTCTTGCTGAATATGACAGAAAGCATTACATGCCTTAAGAAATGAATGGGTAGCACGATATGAGATGTCAGATATCTTTCTAAAGAAGGGACCTTTGTATGTTACAGCAGAAGCGCAATTGCAGCCACTGGCAGAACACGTAACAAGTTGCCATCCTCTCTGTGCAAAGGCTAAAAACATAGGCTAAGCCTAGGGAAAGATACTGTGAAAGATAATTGGAAGGGAGGAAACCGAACTGAAAACAAATTATACCAAATGAGAAAGTGGAAAACTGTCATTAAAAATGAAACAAAGAGAAATTAAACATGAAATACATTTTTTACTTTCATGATTTAGACAAAGCTTACAATTGTAAACAATGCTCTCTTTAACTTCTATTATTAAATTGGCTTCATTATTTTAGTATCCTTTGTTGATGGAGCAGCAATGCACTGCTGAGATATCTTAACACCTCTGGTGAGCCAATGACAACAGGCATATATGTGCAGCCACGAATCAGGAGCTAGCTCCCAGCAGTGCATTGCTGCTTCTGAGCTTTTCAACAAAAGATACCAAGAGAAAGAAGCACATTAGATAATATTAAAAGTAAATTGCAAAGTTGTTTAAAATTGCATGCTCTATCTGAATCATTAAAGGGATACTGAACCCAATTTTCTTCTTTTATAAATCAGATAGAGCATGCAATTTTAAGAAACTTTCTAATTTACTCCCATTATCAATTTGTCTTCGTTCTCTTTGTATCTTTATTTGAAAAAGCAGGAATGTAAAGCTTATGAGCCGGCCCATCTTTGGTTCAGCACCTTGGTTCTGCTTGCTGATTGGTGCCTAAAATGTAGCCACCAATCAGCAAGCGTTACCCAGGGTTCTGAACCAAAAATAGGCTGGCTCCAAAACTTACATTCCTGCTTTTTCAAATAAAGATACAAAGAGAAGGAAGAAACATTGATAATAGGAGTAAATTATAAAGTTGCTTAAAATGGCATGCTCTATCTGAATCATGAAAGGAAAAAAATTGGTTCAGTGTCCCTTTAAAGTTTAATTCAGACTTATTGTCCCTATAATAAAAGACGAGTAACTTTAGCACATATTTTTTGTGATGCACTGTAACCTGTACACGCGGACAGACAGTGATGTTAGCAAGGAACCTATCATACACAGATTAGCTTGTAAAAATGATCGTCAAAACATTTTTCTTTCTTTTAATGAGTGAGATTCACCCAATCTCTCTAGTGAAATGTGCATTACAGGTCATTTCAGAAGCAAGAACTTCACTGCATTAAAGGTCATTTCAATTAAAATATGTCACTCGTGGCACAGTCTCACCAGCATTTTATCAAATATTCATTGGCAGTTGTTCATACATTCCTATTTATTAGTGTCACTGTGGTTCCCAAAAATCACCATACTCAAATTACTGAGTTCTCAAGCGTGTATATATATATATATATATATATATATATATATATATATATACAACATTTTAAATTAGGGGGAGATAAAAGGCAAGTTTAAAATCCTCCACTACGCACAAAATATAGGAAAAATAACTCATTGTTAGGGTTAGTGCAGTGATTCATAACCATCCCAGGACAGACTGTTTTGTGGTTTTTGCCACTCATCAGCTGGGAGAAGGTTTGAATCACTGCTGGGTGAAGTTGATTCCAGGCAGAATACAACAACATTTTAAATTAGGGGGAGATAAAAGGCGAGTTTAAAATCCTCCACTACGCACAAAATATAGGAAATAGTGTAGTTCATTAACAAATCTAGACAGGCCCAGAGGCTTGTTTTCCCACAGAAAACCTCTGAATTCCATTGTTTCCGATGCAGCAAAAGAT
>NC_069504.1:1053506651-1053529151 GCF_027579735.1 Bombina bombina
AATCATGAAAGAAACATTTTGGGTTTCATATCCCTTTAAATGTTTTGGATTTTCTTAAATTGTTTCACTTCAGTTTATCACATACTGTATAGGGGAAATTTATGAAAGTACAATGTAGCTTATCATGTCCGCTGCACATCGATAAATGCCGACAGCATACGCTGTGGGCATTTATCATTGCACAAGCAGTTCACTAGAACTGCTTGTGCAATACCACCCCCTGCAGATCAACCAGATCGTATTCGACCGGGTTGATTTCTGTCCGCCGCCTCAGAGTAGGTGGACAAGTTATGGAGCAGCGGTCTTTAGAACTAACTCCCTCTGTGGAAAAACTGCGAAATGCATTCAGATAAGAGGCGGCCTTCAATGGCTTAGAAATTAGCATAAAAGTCTACCTAGGTTTAGCTTTCAACTAAGAATACAAAAGAACAAAGTGAATTTGATGATAAAAGTAAATTAGAAAGTTGTTTAAAATGACATGCCCTATCTGAATCATGAAAGCTACATAATGACTAGACTGTGTGTTTAAATGTTTGTATGCACATACACCTCAGGTGTGATCTACTTCCTCTTACCCAGAGACGGGTTAGAGCGGCCGACTTTACTCACTACACCCTATACTTTCAATGGATATCGTACCCAAGCTAATTTGCGCTGGTATTACAAGTTGAAAGTTATAGTTTGGGCTCGAGAGAAAGTCAAAACCGCGCTAGAATATATTGGGGCCAATTTATTATGGACCGAATGCAGCTGAATGTTGCAGTTTCCGCGCAAGGCTTCAGGCTCGCTGGAAACAGGAATTAAGAAGCAGCGGCCTTAAGACCGCTGCTCCTTAACTCGTTCGCCGCTTCTGAGGCGGGAAACAGCAATCCGCCCGATCGTATACGATCGGGTTGATTGACACCCCTGCTCCGCACCGTCTTCGTTCCGGATGAAGATAGAAGATGATGGAGCCGCCTGGAAGAAGAACTTCTCCGCCAGACTTCAGAAACGGTGAGTACCTATTTGGGGCTTAGTCTTTGAGGCCTATTTATCAAGCCGTCAACCGCAAACACGCTGGAATTCCGCAACGTAATTGTGGAGAGCCTGACTCCCCTTATTAATCAAAGCCTACAGACCGGCAAAAGTTGAAATCTGTGACGTAACATAAGATTCGCCGGTCTCAGTCCAACACAGATCAATGCTTACGTCATTACAGATGTTTTGAATGCAAATTCGGCACTGACAACTTTTGCAAGTTATCAAATATCTACCAGGTACACTCGCCAATATTCCGGCCCAGCGTACCTGGTTTTCAATCCGCCGCCCTGGAGGCGGAGGCGGCGTATGCCATAGGAATCAATGGGAGTCTGAAAGCAGCGAAAGCTTATGTTCGCTATTGCCCGATATCCCATTGATTCCTATGGGAGGTTAAAAGTTATGTTTACACCTAACACCCTAACATAACCCCCGAGTTTAAACACCCCTAATCTGCCGCCCCCTACATAGCCGCCACCTACATAATGTTATTAACCCCTTTTCCGCTGCTCCCGGACCCCGCCGGCACCTACATTATACTTATTAACCCCTAATCTGCCGCCCCGACACCAGCACCACCTACATTATACTTATTAACCCCTAATCTACCACCCCCGACATCGCTGCCACCTACATTATACTTATTAACCCCTAATTCGCGCCCCGCCACCGCCGCCACCTACATAAAGTTAAAAACCCCCCACTAAGTTACACAAAATAAAAAATAAATGATCAAATATTTAAAACTAATTACACCTAATCTAAGAGCCCTATGAAAATAAATAAGCCCACCCAAAATAAAAAAAAACCCTAGCCTACAATAAACTACCAATGGCCCTTAAAAGGGCCTTTTGTGGGGCATCGCCCTAAAGAAATCAGCTCTTTGACCTGTAAATAAAAAATACAAATACTCCCCAACAGTAAAACCCACCACCAACACAACCAAACCCCCCAAATAAAAACCTAATCTAAAAAAATCTAAGCTCACCATTGCCCTGAAAAGGGCATTTGTATGGGCATTGCCCTTAAAAGGGCATTTAGCTCTTTTTCAAAAGCCCAAACCCTAATCTAAAATTAAAACCCACCCAATAAACCCTTAAAAAAGCCTAACACTAACCCCTGAAGATCCACTTACAGTTTCAGAAGAGCCAACATCCGTCCTCAACGAAGCGGCAGAAGTCCTCATCGAAGCTGGCAGAAGTCTTCATCCAAGAGAGCCAACGTCTTCATCCAACCGGGCAGAAGTCTTCATCCAGACGGCATCTTCTATCTTCATCCATCCGGCGCGGAGCATCCTCTTCTTACGACGTCTTCTTCCGAATAAAAGTTCCTTTAAATGACGTTATCCAAGATGGCGATCCTTAGATTCTGATTGGCTGATAAAATTCTATTAGCCAATCGGAATTAAGGTTGAAAAAATCTTATTGGCTGTTGCAATCAGCCAATAGGATTGAGCTTTCATCCTATTGGCTGATCCAATCAGCCAATAGGATTGAGCTTGCATTCTATTGGCTGATTGAAATAGCCAATAGAATGCAAGCTCAATCCTATTGGCAGATTGGATCAGCCAATAGGATGAAAGCTCAATCCTATTGGCTGATTGCAACAGCCAATAGGATTTTTTCAACCTTAATTCCGATTGGCTAATAGAATTCTATCAGCCAATCGGAATCTAAGGGACGCCATATTGGATGACGTCATTTAAAGGAACCTTCATTCGGAAGAAGACGTCATAAGAAGAGGATGCTCCGCGCCGGATGTCTTGAAGATGGAGCCGCTCCGCGCCGGATGGATGAAGATAGAAGATTCCATCTGGATGAAGACTTCTGCCTGGTTGGATGAAGACGTCGGCCCGCTTGGATGAAGACTTCTGCCGGCTTCGATGAGGACTTCTGCCGCTTTGTTGAGGATGGATGTCGGCTCTTCAGAAACTGTAAGTGGATCTTTGGGGGTTAGTGTTAGGCTTTTTTAAGGGTTTATTGGGTGGGTTTTAATTTTACATTAGGAATTTTGGCTTTTGAAAAAGAGCTAAATGCCCTTTTCAGGGCAATGGGGAGCTTAGGTTTTCTAGATTAGGTTTTTATTTGGGGGGTTTGGTTGTGTGGGTGGTGGGTTTTACTGTTTGGGGGGTATTTATATTTTTTATTTACAGGTAAAAGAGCTGATTTCTTTGGGGCAATGCCCCCCAAAATGCCCTTTTAAAGGCCATTGGTAGTTTATTGTAGGCTGGGTTTTTTTTTTAATTTTGGGAGGGCTTTTTTATTTTCATAGGGTTCTTAGATTAGGTGTAATTAGTTTAAATATTTGATAATTTATTTTTTATTTTGTGTAACTTAGTGTTTATTTTTTTGTAACTTAGCTAAATGCCCTTTTCAGGGCAATGGGGAGCTTAGGTTTTCTAGATTAGGTTTTTATTTGGGGGTTTGGTTGTGTGGGTGGTGGGTTTTACTGTTGGGGGGTATTTATATTTTTTATTTACAGGTAAAAGAGCTGATTTTTTTGGGGCAATGCCCCCCAAAATGCCCTTTTAAAGGCCATTGGTAGTTTATTGTAGGCTGGGTTTTTTTTTTTTATTTTGGGAGGGCTTTTTAATTTTCATAGGGTTCTTAGATTACGTGTAATTAGTTTAAATATTTGATAATTTATTTTTTATTTTGTGTAACTTAGTGTTTATTTTTTTGTAACTTAGTGTTTGTTATTTTGTGTAACTTAGTTGTTAGTCTTTTGTAACTTTGTAATTTTTAATTGTAGATTTAAATGATTTGAGTAGGGTTAGGTGTTTAAATACCTAATGTACCCTTTTAATTTTTTAAACAAAACGCTGTTTTACAGACCCGCTCTCTGTACTCTGCTGAGCGGGTCTGTTATATTCACACAGCGCATCGGGCCAGCTGTATAGTCACAGCCCGGCCCGACCGCGCCATAAGACTAAGTGCAGCTCGCTCCTGCTCTGTCTGACAGCAGGAGCGAGCTGCACTTAGTCTTATGGCGCGGTCGGGCTGGGCTGTGACTATACAGGTGGCCCGATGCGCTGTGTGAATATAATAGACCCGCTCAGCAGAGTACAGAGAGCGGGTCTGTAAAACAGCATTTTTTTAAAAAAATTAAAAGGGTACATTAGGTTATATAAAGTTTGGTTAATATAATGTTATATAATTCTGCACTATGTGCAGAATTATAAAACATTATTTTTAAGGTTTACTGTCTAATAGTTAGGGTAGGTTAATTATTATTTTAATATAGTTTAATATAGTTTAATGTAATTTTAGTATAATAGTTAGGGTAGGTTAATTATTAGTTTAATATAGTTTAATTTAAATCTAAAGGTAAGTTTTAATTTATTATAAGATAGGGATGAGTTAATATTTAATATAAAGTTGTCAGGTTGTTAGGTTTAGGGGTTAATAGGATAATTTAGTTTATGGCGATGTGGGGGGGCGGGCGGTTTAGGGGTTAATAGGTTTAGTAAGTGGTAGTGATGTGGGAGGCCAGAGGTTTAGGGGTTAATACATTTAGTTAGTTAGTTGCGGTGGGGTCCGGGAGCGGCGGAATACGGGTTAATAACTTTATTTAGTTGCGGCGGGCTCCAGGAGCGGCGGGATAGGGGTTAATACATTTATTAGAGTTGCGGTGGGCTCCGGGAGCGGCGGGATAGGGGTTAATACATTTATTAGAGTTGCGGTGGGCTCCGGGAGCGGCAGGATAGGGGTTGATACATTTATTAGAGATACGGTGGGCTCCGGAAGCGTCGGGATAGGGGTTAATACATTTATTAGAGTTGTGGTGGGCTTCGGGAGCGGCGGGATAGGGGTTAATACATTTATTAGAGTTGCGGTGGGCTCCAGGAGCGGCGGGATAGGGGTTAATAAATTTATCAGAGTTGCGGTGGGCTCCGGGAGCGGCGGGATAGGGGTTAATACATTTATTAGAGTTGTGGTGGGCTTCAGGAGCGGCGGGATAGGGGTTAATACATTTATTAGAGTTGCGGTGGGCTCCAGGAGCGGCGGGATAGGGGTTAATAAATTTATCAGAGTTGCGGTGGGCTCCGGGAGCGGCGGGATAGAAATAAATAAATTTATTAGAGTTGCGGCGGGGTCCGGGAGCGGCGGGATAGGGGTTAAATATTTTAGTATAGTGGCGGTGTTTAGTGACAGTATATAAATAAAGCTGTGAAAAAGCCGAATAGCAGCGAGATTGATGACTGTTAGTTAACAACAGTCCGCTGCTCATCGCCCCGTACTTGGTGCGCGGCTTTTTGACAGCTTTTTATATTAATATGGAAAGCATATTTAGGTCCGCGGCTGCGATGTTAGGCGATGTCAGGCGAGCGTATTGGTGCCGTTGAATGCAAGAAAGTTGACGGCTTGATAAGTAGGTCTCATTGGCTTTTTTTTTATTTTTTGGGGTGGCTTTTTTTTTAGATTAGGGGTTTTTGGGCTGGAAAAGAGCAAATTCCCCTTTTAAGGGCAGTAAAAGAGCTGAATGCCCTTTTAAGGACCATGCCCATACAAATGCCCCTTAGGGGCAATTGGTAGTTTAGGGTTTTTTTTAGTGTAAGGTTTTTTTATTTTGGGGGGTTTGGTGGGTGGGGGGTTTTACTGTTAGGGGGTAATTTGTTTAGGTAAAAGAGCTGTTTAACTTAGGTCAATGTCCTACAAAAGCCCTTTTAAGGGCTATTGGTAGTTTAGTATTAGATTAGGGGGTGTTTTTATTTTTGAGGGGATTTTTTTATAGGGGTATTAGTTTAGGTTTCATTTTTTATTTTGGATACCTTTGTTTATTTTTTCTGTAATTTTACGTTTTTTTATTTTGTGTAATTTTAGCTTTGAGGTTTGTAGTTTTTTTAAATAGACTGCTCGCTGGGCAGGCTTATCGCCTAGTATCTTATATCTGTATATATTCATATAGAAGTATAGATATATATATTTTACAAAAAAATATTCATTAATATAGAAATATTTATTTAAAAATAAAAAGAACATTGGAATGTAAAATATCCCTAACTCACTTCAGGTGTAGGTAGCACAGTTGTTTTGGTTAGCGACAGAGCGATAAGGCGCAGGCGCGGTATATGGAGTACTGAAGTTAGCTCGCATTGGACTTTTGCTCTCTCCCTAACTTTTTACTTACAACTTGTAATACACACGCTAACCAGACCGTTATACATTTTTACTCTGTGAAATTGTCCCCCCCCCCCCAACTATTAACCCTTGCTAAGAGCCTGTGGAGTAAGTTGGTGTGTAATTAAAATAAATGAGGATCATAATAAATTTAAATGAATGTAATTAATATAAAAATTATTAAAGGGAGAGTCAAGTTCAAATTAAACTTTCATAACTCAGATATAATATGCAATTTTAAACTTTCCAATTTACTTGTATTCTATCTTTTGAAAAGCATAACTATGTATACTCAATTCACTACTGCTCCTTTAACAAAGAATACCAAAATAATTAAGCAAATTTGATAATAGAAGTAAACTGGCAAGTTGTTTAAAATCTCTCTATCTGAATTATTTAAACGTTTGTGAAAAAGCCAAACAAGAAAAGATGTAAGAGACAGTAGTAAAGACTTCAGGAGCTGTATTTCACACCACTTTAGATTACACAGAGATCTGTATGTAATCTCATTTCCCTCACAGATGTCAGAACAAAGTTCTCTAAAATCCCTTTCCAGTTTCTCGTGCATCTCTAGTTTTACCAATTCCTACATTATTCCTTACAGCTGTTTCATTCCTCCATCATGAATCTGCAGTAAAAAAATTACATAGAAACCAAAGAAGGTGCAGAAATCTGTCTAATGCCTCTCACATATACACATTTTACCTCTTAATACACAGATATCAGCAAAGATATCTCTCACTTTCCTACAATGCATAGATGTCAGACTACATACAGTTATTTTATGTTCTCATCAGTACCCCCCCCAATACACAAGTACATTAATCTCTCACCCTCCTACAATGCATAGAAGTCAGATTACATAGCAGTTATTTTATGTTCTCATCAGTACCCCCCCAATACACAAGTACATGAATCTCTCACCTTCCTACAATGCATATAAGTCAGACTACATACAGTTATTTTATGTTCTCATTAGTACCCCCCCCCCAATACACAAGTACATGAATCTCTCACCTTCCTACAATGCATATAAGTCAGACTACATACAGTTATTTTATGTTCTCATCAGTACCCCCCCAATACACAAGTACATGAATCTCTCACCTTCCTACAATGCATAGAAGTCAGATTACATAGCAGTTATTTTATGTTCTCATCAGTACCCCCATCCCCCAATACACAAGTACACGAATATCTCACCTTCCTACAATGCATATAAGTCAGACTACATACAGTTATTTTATGTTCTCATCAGTACCCCCCCCCCCCAATACACAAGTACATGAATCTCTCACCTTCCTACAATGCATATAAGTCAGACTACATACAGTTATTTTATGTTCTCATCAGTACCCCCCCAATACACAAGTACATGAATCTCTCACCTTCCTACAATGCATAGAAGTCAGATTACATACAGTTATTTTATGTTCTCATCAGTACCCCCCCCCCAATACACAAGTACACGAATATCCACAATGCATAGAAGTCAGATTACATACAGTTATTTTATGTTCTCATCAGTACCCCCCCCCCAAATACACAAGTACACAAATCTCCCACCTTCCTACAATGCATAGAAGTCAGATTACATACAGTTATTTTATGTTCTCATCAGTACCCCCCCCCCCCCCAATACACAAGTACATGAATCTCCCACCTTCCTACAATGCATAGAAGTCAGATTACATACAGTTATTTTATGTTCTCATCAGTACCCCCCCATTACACAAATACATGAATATCTCACCTTCCTACAATGCATAGAAGTCAGATTACATAGCAGTTATTTTATGTTCTCATCAGTACCACCCCCCCAATACACAAGTACATGAATCTCTCACCTTCCTACAATGCATATAAGTCAGATTACATACAGTTATTTTATGTTCTCATCAGTACCCCCCCCCCCAATACACAAGTACACGAATATCCACAATGCATAGAAGTCAGATTACATACAGTTATTTTATGTTCTCATCAGTACCCCCCCAAATACACAAGTACACAAATCTCCCACCTTCCTACAATGCATAGAAGTCAGATTACATACAGTTATTTTATGTTCTCATCAGTACCCCCCCCCCCAATACACAAGTACATGAATCTCCCACCTTCCTACAATGCATAGAAGTCAGATTACATACAGTTATTTTATGTTCTCATCAGTACCCCCCCATTACACAAATACATGAATATCTCACCTTCCTACAATGCATAGAAGTCAGATTACATAGCAGTTATTTTATGTTCTCATCAGTACCCCCCCCCCCCCCAATACACAAGTACATGAATATCTCACCTTCCTACAATGCATAGAAGTCAGATTACATACAGTTATTTTATGTTCTCATCAGTACCCCCCCAATACACAAGTACATGAATCTCTCACCTTCCTACAATGCATAGAAGTCAGATTACATAGCAGTTATTTTATGTTCTCATCAGTACCCCCATCCCCCAATACACAAGTACACGAATATCTCACCTTCCTACAATGCATATAAGTCAGACTACATACAGTTATTTTATGTTCTCATCAGTACCCCCCCCCCCCCCAATACACAAGTACATGAATCTCTCACCTTCCTACAATGCATATAAGTCAGACTACATACAGTTATTTTATGTTCTCATCAGTACCCCCCCAATACACAAGTACATGAATCTCTCACCTTCCTACAATGCATAGAAGTCAGATTACATACAGTTATTTTATGTTCTCATCAGTACCCCCCCCCCAATACACAAGTACACGAATATCCACAATGCATAGAAGTCAGATTACATACAGTTATTTTATGTTCTCATCAGTACCCCCCCCCCCAAATACACAAGTACACAAATCTCCCACCTTCCTACAATGCATAGAAGTCAGATTACATACAGTTATTTTATGTTCTCATCAGTACCCCCCCCCCCCCAATACACAAGTACATGAATCTCCCACCTTCCTACAATGCATAGAAGTCAGATTACATACAGTTATTTTATGTTCTCATCAGTACCCCCCCATTACACAAATACATGAATATCTCACCTTCCTACAATGCATAGAAGTCAGATTACATAGCAGTTATTTTATGTTCTCATCAGTACCACCCCCCCAATACACAAGTACATGAATCTCTCACCTTCCTACAATGCATATAAGTCAGATTACATACAGTTATTTTATGTTCTCATCAGTACCCCCCCCCCCCAATACACAAGTACACGAATATCCACAATGCATAGAAGTCAGATTACATACAGTTATTTTATGTTCTCATCAGTACCCCCCCAAATACACAAGTACACAAATCTCCCACCTTCCTACAATGCATAGAAGTCAGATTACATACAGTTATTTTATGTTCTCATCAGTACCCCCCCCCCAATACACAAGTACATGAATCTCCCACCTTCCTACAATGCATAGAAGTCAGATTACATACAGTTATTTTATGTTCTCATCAGTACCCCCCCATTACACAAATACATGAATATCTCACCTTCCTACAATGCATAGAAGTCAGATTACATAGCAGTTATTTTATGTTCTCATCAGTACCCCCCCCCCCCCCAATACACAAGTACATGAATATCTCACCTTCCTACAATGCATAGAAGTCAGATTACATACAGTTATTTTATGTTCTCATCAGTACCCCCCCCCAATACACAAGTACATGAATATCTCACCTTCCTACAATGCATAGAAGTCAGATTACATAGCAGTTATTTTATGTTCTCATCAGTACCCCCCCCCCCCCCCCCATACACAAGTACATGAATTTCTCACCTTCCTACAATGCATAGAAGTCAGATTACATACAGTTAGTTATGTTCTCATCAGTACCCCCCCAATACACAAGTACATGAATCTCCCACCTTCCTACAATGCATAGAAGTCAGATTACATAGCAGTTATTTTATGTTCTCATCAATACCCCCCCCCCCCCAATACACAAGTACATGAATCTCCCACCTTCCTACAATGCATAGAAGTCAGATTACATACAGTTATTTTATGTTCTCATCAGTACCCCCCCCCCCATACACAAGTACATGAATATCTCACCTTCCTACAATGCATAGAAGTCAGATTACATAGCAGTTATTTTATGTTATCATCAGTACCCCCCCCCCCAATACACAAGTACATGAATCTCTCACCTTCCCACAATGCATAGAAGTCAGATTACATAGCAGTTATTTTATGTTGTCATCAGTACCCCCCCCAATACACAAGTACATGAGTCTCTCACTTTCCCACAATGCATAGAAGTCAGATTACATACAGTTATTTTATGTTCTTATCAGTACCCCCAATACACAAGTACACGAATATCTCACCTTCCTACAATGCATAGAAGTCAGATTACATAGCAGTTATTTAATGTTCTCATCAGTACCCCCCCCCATACACAAGTACATGAATATCTCACCTTCCTACAATGCATAGAAGTCAGATTACATAGCAGTTATTTTATGTTCTCATCAGTACCCCCCCCCCCAATACACAAGTACATGACTCTCTCACCTTCCTACAATGCATAGAAGTCAGATTACTTTACAGTTATTTTATGTTCTCATCAGTACCCCCCCCCCCAATACACAAGTACATGAATATCTCACCTTCCTACAATGCATAGAAGTCAGATTACATAGCAGTTATTTTATGTTCTCATCAGTACCCCCCCCCCCAATACACAAGTACATGAATCTCTCACCTTCCTACAATGCATAGAAGTCAGATTACATAGCAGTTATTTTATGTTCTCATCAGTACCCCCCCCCCCAATACACAAGTACATGAATCTCTCACCTTCCTACAATGCATAGAAGTCAGATTACATAGCAGTTATTTTATGTTCTCATCAGTACCCCCCCCCAATACACAAGTACATGAATTCTCACCTTCCTACAATGCATAGAAGTCAGATTACATACAGTTATTTTATGTTCTCATCAGTACCCCCCCCCAATACACAAGTACATGAATCTCCACCTTCCTACAATGCATAGAAGTCAGATTACATAGCAGTTATTTTATGTTCTCATCAGTACCCCCCCCCCCCAATACACAAGTACATGAATATCTCACCTTCCTACAATGCTATAGAAGTCAGATTACATACAGTTATTTTATGTTATCATCAGTACCCCCCCCCCCAATACACAAGTACATGAATCTCCCACCTTCCTACAATGCATAGAAGTCAGATTACATAGCAGTTATTTTATGTTCTCATCAATACCCCCCCCCAATACACAAGTACATGAATCTCCCACCTTCCTACAATGCATAGAAGTCAGATTACATACAGTTATTTTATGTTCTCATCAGTACCCCCCCCATACACAAGTACATGAATATCTCACCTTCCTACAATGCATAGAAGTCAGATTACATAGCAGTTATTTTATGTTATCATCAGTACCCCCCCCCCAATACACAAGTACATGAATCTCTCACCTTCCCACAATGCATAGAAGTCAGATTACATAGCAGTTATTTTATGTTGTCATCAGTACCCCCCCCCCAATACACAAGTACATGAATCTCTCACTTTCCCACAATGCATAGAAGTCAGATTACATACAGTTATTTTATGTTCTTATCAGTACCCCCCAATACACAAGTACACGAATATCTCACCTTCCTACAATGCATAGAAGTCAGATTACATAGCAGTTATTTAATGTTCTCATCAGTACCCCCCCCCCCCCGATACACAAGTACATGAATATCTCACCTTCCTACAATGCATAGAAGTCAGATTACATAGCAGTTATTTTATGTTCTCATCAGTACCCCCCCCCCCAATACACAAGTACATGACTCTCTCACCTTCCTACAATGCATAGAAGTCAGATTACTTACAGTTATTTTATGTTCTCATCAGTACCCCCCCCACGCCAATACACAAGTAACATGAAATATCTCACCTTCCTACAATGCATAGAAGTCAGATTACATAGCAGTTATTTTATGTTCTCATCAGTACCCCCCCCCCTCCAAATACAACAAGTACATGAATCTCTCACCTTCCTACAATGCATAGAAGTCAGATTACATAGCAGTTATTTATGTTCTCATTCAAGTACTCCCCCCCAATACACAAGTACATGATCTCTCACCTTCCTACAATGCATAGAAGTCAGATTACATACAGTTATTTTACATGTTCTCATCAGTACCCCCCCCAATACACAAGAACACAATATCTCACCTTCCTACAATGCATAGAAGTCAGATAACATAGCAGTTATTTTATGTTCTCATCAGTACCCCCCCCCCACCCAATAACAAGTACATGATATCTCACCTTCCTACAATGCATAGAAGTCAGATTACATAGCAGTTATTTTATGTTCTCATCAGTACCCCCCCCCCCCAATACACAAGTACATGAATTTCTCACCTTCCTACAATGCATAGAAGTCAGATTACATACAGTTATTTTATGTTCTCATCAGTACCCCCCCAAATACACAAGTACATGAATCTCCACCTTCCTACAATGCATAGAAGTCAGATTACATAGCAGTTATTTTATGTTCTCATCAGTACCCCCCCCCCCCCAATACACAAGTACATGAATTCTTCACCTTCCTACAATGCATAGAAGTCAGATTACATACAGTTATTTTATGTTCTCATCAGTACCCCCCCCCAAATACACAAGTACACAAATCTGCCACCTTCCTACAATGCATAGAAGTCAGATTACATAGCAGTTATTTTATGTTCTCATCAGTACCCCCCCCCCCCCAATACACAAGTACATGAATCTCTCACCTTCCCACAATGCATAGAAGTCAGATTACATACAGTTATTTTATGTTCTCATCAGTACCCCCCCCCCCCAATACACAAGTACATGAAATTCTCACCTTCCTACAATGCATAGAAATCAGATTACATACAGTTATTTTATGTTCTCATCAGTACCCCCCCCCCAATACACAAGTACATGAATATCTCACCTTCCTACAATGCATAGAAGTCACATTACATACAGTTATTTTATGTTCTCATCAGTACCCCCATCCCCCAATACACAAGTACACGAATATCTCACCTTCCTACAATGCATAGAAGTCAGATTACATACAGTTATTTTATGTTCTCATCAATACCCCCCCCCAATACACAAGTACATGAATCTCCCACCTTCCTACAATGCACAGAAGTCAGAATACATAGCAGTTATTTTATGTTCTCATCAATACCCCCCCCCCAATACACAAGTACATGAATCTTTCACCTTCCCACAATGCATAGAAGTCAGATTACATACAGTTATTTTATGTTCTCATCAGTACCCCCCCCCCAAATACACAAGTACACAAATCTGCCACCTTCCTACAATGCATAGAAGTCAGATTACATAGCAGTTATTTTATGTTCTCATCAGTACCCCCCCCCAATACACAAGTACATGAATCTCTCACCTTCCCACAATGCATAGAAGTCAGATTACATACAGTTATTTTATGTTCTCATCAGTACCCCCCCCCCCCAATACACAAGTACATGAAATTCTCACCTTCCTACAATGCATAGAAATCAGATTACATACAGTTATTTTATGTTCTCATCAGTACCCCCCCCCCCCCCAATACACAAGTACATGAATATCTCACCTTCCTACAATGCATAGAAGTCAGATTACATACAGTTATTTTATGTTCTCATCAGTACCCCCATCCCCCAATACACAAGTACACGAATCTCCCACCTTCCTACAATGCACAGAAGTCAGATTACATAGCAGTTATTTTATGTTCTCATCAATACCCCCCCCCCAATACACAAGTACATGAATCTCTCACCTTCCCACAATGCATAGAAGTCAGATTACATAGCAGTTATTTTATGTTCTCATCAGTACCCCCCCCCCAATACACAAGTACATGAATCTCTCACCTTCCCACAATGCATAGAAGTCAGATTACATACAGTTATTTTATGTTCTCATCAGTACCCCCCCAATACACAAGTACATGAAATTCTCACCTTCCTACAATGCATAGAAATCAGATTACATACAGTTATTTTATGTTCTCATCAGTACCCCCCCCCCATACACAAGTACATGAATCTCTCACCTTCCTACAATGCATATAAGTCAGATTACATAGCAGTTATTTAATGTTCTCATCAGTACCCCCCCCCCAATACACAAGTACATGAATCCCTCACCTTCCTACAATGCATAGAAGTCAGATTACATACAGTTCTTTTATGTTCTCATCAGTACCCCCCCCCCCAATACACAAGTACATGAATATCTCACCTTCCTACAATGCATAGAAGTCAGATTACATAGCAGTTATTTTATGTTCTCATCAGTACCCCCATCCCCCAATACACAAGTATACGAATATCTCACCTTCCTACAATGCATAGAAGTCAGATTACATACAGTTATTTTATGTTCTCATCAGTACCCCCCCCAATACACAAGTACATGAATCTCCCACCTTCCTACAATGCACAGAAGTCAGATTACATAGCAGTTATTTTATGTTCTCATCAATACCCCCCCCCCCCATACACAAGTACATGAATCTCTCACCTTCCCACAATGCATAGAAGTCAGATTACATACAGTTATTTTATGTTCTCATCAGTACCCCCTCCCCAATACACAAGTACATGAATCTCTCACCTTCCTACAATGCATAGAAGTCAGATTACATAGCAGTTATTTTATGTTCTCATCAGTACCCCCCCCCCCCCCAATACACAAGTACATGAATCTCTCACCTTCCTACAATGCATAGAAGTCAGATTACATAGCAGTTATTTTATGTTCTCATCAGTACCCCCCCCCCCCCCAATACACAAGTACATGACTCTCTCACCTTCCTACAATGCATAGAAGTCAGATTACTTTACAGTTATTTTATGTTCTCATCAGTACCCCCCCCCCCAATACACAAGTACATGAATATCTCACCTTCCTACAATGCACAGAAGTCAGATTACATACAGTTATTTTATGTTCTCATCAGTACCCCCCCCCAATACACAAGTACACAAATATCTCACCCTCCTACAATGCATAGAAGTCAGATTACATACAGTTATTTAATGTTCTCATCAGTACCCCCCCCCCAATACACAAGTACATGAATCTCCCACCTTCCTACAATGCATAGAAATCAGATTACATAGCAGTTATTTTATGTTCTCATTAGTAACCCCCCCCCAATACACAAGTACATGAATATCTCACCTTCCTACAATGCATAGAAGTCAGATTACATACAGTTATTTTATGTTCTCATTAGTAACCCCCCCAATACACAAGTACATGAATCTCTCACCTTTGAGTAAACAGACAACTGCAAATATATCTCCCCTTGTAACATGGGTTGTATCTCTTAAAGAAACATGAAACCCAAATTGTTTATTTCATGATTCAAATAGAGCATACAATTCTAAACAACTTTCCAATGTACTTATATTTTTATATTTGCTTTATTCTCGTTGTATCCTTTGTTGAAAAGCATACATCGGAAGGCTCAAAAGCAGCAATCCACTACTGGGAGCTAGCTGCTGATTGTGGCTGTACATACTTTCCTCTTGTTATTGGCAGGTGTTAAGGTAGCTCTCAGCAGTGTATTGCTGCTCCTTCAACAAATGACACCAAATGAATGAAGCAAATTTAATAATGGAGGTAAATTGGTAAGTTGCTTAAAAATGTATGTTCTGTCTGAATCATGAAAGAAAAAAAAAGGGTTTCATGTCCCTTTAATCTCTCTTTATTTTATGTTTATCGATAGTTTTGCACTTTCTCATTTGGTGTTGCTTTTCAGTTTTCCTCCCTTCCAATGATGACAATATTTTCCCCTAGGCTCAGCCTGCGCTTTTATGCCTTTTAACAAAGAATACCAAGAGAACAAAGCTTATTAAATAATAGAACTACATTGGAATGTTGTTTGAAATTGCATGATCTATATTAATCATGAAAGTTTAATTTTGACTTTAATGTCCCTTTAACTGCTTACACACAGATAATATATTCTGTTGAACCAAAGGACATTTTGTTAACACAATGATAGTGGCAAACCATATCCTCTCCACACTCAAGTCCAGCTTGGCTCCTCCAAATAAGGAAAGTGGTGAATGAACAGACAAGGGGTTAATCTGTTCTAATATAACATTCTGCTGACATGTTAATCTATTGGAAGACGGCAGAAGAATGCTTTATTTTCAAGGTGTTTACTGCCCCTTTAAAAGCATGAGACATATTATCACTTTCCTAATACTCAGACATACCTCTCACTTTTTTCTAATACACAGATATCAGGACGTGAACCACATTTAGCTCTTGGTAAAAGAGCACTGGATAAACACTTCTTATTCCCCTATTTCACTTCCTCCTAATGCAGAGACATCAGGATAAACCAATGTAGCCCTTCTCAATAACTGCAAGTCTCTGGTAGTGAAGGGGTTACACATTACCACACCTTTCCCCTCACAGATTAGGGGGAGCAATGTGTTTAAACTCCCCCTTCTGTGAAATGAGAATGACAGATTAAGACTTGAGCCGTATTTTGCCAAGAGATTATGCCCCCGGCAGGAAATTAAACCTGCTCTGCAGCGGGTGGTCTGTGCAACCATCCGTAGCCTTCAGTAGTTCTAGAGTCTCCAAGGCAGAAGTAACTGTTCTGTGAGCGAACTCAAAAAAACATCAACAGCCATCAACAAGGTCACCTGAATACAGGTAAAAATACAGAACGTGAGATGTAGTGTAGTAAATCCTACAATCTATAGCCAAGGAAGATAGTTTTTTTGTGCAGGTGAGATGTAGCTTAGTAAATTTGGCAAAACATGCTGTACATAGGTGTGAGTGCAGGAGTATGTATATATGCACAAAAGTAAATGATTTAATGGAACTATGTGTTCTGTGTATCAGTGTAATTGTGCAAATGTGTGTGCCAGCATATATGTATACTTTATAAAAATAATCATTTGCATTTATTTATTGACATACATGGACATGATATATATCAACAAAGAAGCTGTCATTCTTCAAATCTTCCACCATGGTGCTGACAATGCAAATACAATAAGCAATAGACAGGCACTCACTGAATTTCCAAAATTCACACACTTTTATTAGTGCATAGTACTATTTACTAATAAAAGTGTGAGTACTATGTACTAATAAAAGTGTGAGTACTATTTACTAATAAGTGTGAGTACTATTTACTAATAAAAGTGTGAGTACTATGTACTAATAAAAGTGTGAGTACTATTTACTAATAAAAGCGTGAGTACTATGTACTAATAAAAGCGTGAGTACTATTTACTAATAAAAGCGTGAGTACTATGTACTAATAAAAGCGTGAGTACTATGTACTAATAAAAGCGTGAGTACTATGTACTAATAAAAGCATGAGTACTATGTACTAATAAAAGCATGAGTACTATGTACTAATAAAAGCATGAGTACTATGTACTAATAAAAGCATGAGTACTATGTACTAATAAAAGCATGAGTACTATGTACTAATAAAAGCATGAGTACTATGTACTAATAAAAGCATGAGTACTATGTACTAATAAAAGCATGAGTACTATGTACTAATTAAAGTGTGAGTACTATTTACTAATAAAAGCGTGAGTACTATGTACTAATAAAAGCGTGAGTACTATTTACTAATAAAAGCGTGAGTACTATGTATTAATAAAAGCGTGAGTACTATGTACTAATAAAAGTGTGATCACTATGTACTAATAAAAGCATGAGTACTATGTACTAATAAAAGCATGAGTACTATGTACTAATAAAAGCATGAGCACTATGTACTAATTAAAGTGTGAGTACTATGTACTAATAAAAGCGTGAGTACTATTTACTAATAAAAGCGTGAGTACTATGTACTAATAAAAGCGTGAGTACTATTTACTAATAAAAGCGTGAGTACTATTTACTAATAAAAGCGTGAGTACTATGTACTAATAAAAGCGTGAGTACTATTTACTAATAAAAGCGTGAGTACTATGTACTAATAAAAGCGTGAGTACTATTTACTAATAAAAGCGTGAGTACTATGTACTAATAAAAGCGTGAGTACTATGTACTAATAAAAGCGTGAGTACTATGTACTAATAAAAGCGTTAGTACTATTTACTAATAAATTAGTGTGCATTTGGAAATCCAGTGAGTGCCTGTCTATTGCATAATTAGATAGGAATTGTAAGTTCTTTAGAGCTGTCTTTTCTAATGTTGCATAGATATAAAATATGGAGCATGGTTTAAAAAGTAAATATTAATGAGTGCAAATCTACATACATTTATATATGAATGGGTGTGCATAAACAAGCCTTGAGGGAATGAAAATGTATTTATTTGAATATGTAGAATTTAGTTTTTAATGCCAAGTGCAATCCTGAAGCCACAGCTGTAGGAAGATAGAAGCAAGAATTAAATGTATCTGTGCATGTGTGCGGCCTACGTGCGCATATTGCTAATTGGTCTCATTTCGCTATAGATTGTGGTGTAATGTAGGTCACCTCTGCCCTCACGAGATGTACTGTTCTGTGGTATAAAGCAGCAAGACCTGCAGCATATGACAATCTGTGCTAAGATGTTCTCCTTGCTCCAAGCCCCCAAACCAACACAGGTCTCATGGTGACCTCAGATCAGCAGCTTCTTGTCTAGTGAGACAGCAACCGTAAAGTGACAGCTAAGGAGTAGAGTGGAAGAGGAACAGAGAAGGAGGGGTTGGGCAATGCATATTAAAGGGGGCGATGCATATTAAAGGGACAGTAAAATCAGAATTTAATTTTTTTGATTCAACTAGAACATGCAATTTTAAACATCTTTCTAATTTTATTCTAATTCCTAATTTGCTTTTGTCTTCTGGTATTCTCTGCTGAAAGACATGTCTAGGTAGGATCAGGAGCAGTAATTTGTGATTGACCATCCTCTTCTCAGCTGACTCGTGGACGGTGTGCAAGGGTCTAAGGCAGACATCCCCAAACTTGGCTCTCCATAGGTTTTGGAACTACATTTCCCATGATGCTCAGCCAGCATGTCATGGGAAATGTAGTTCAAAAACCTCTGGAGGGCCAAGTTTGAGATGTCTGGTCTAAGGGACCCATTTATTAAGCTGCTTTGGAGGTCCATAAGACCACCGCTCAACAACCTGTCTGCCACCTTTTAGGTGGCGGATTGAAATCATCCCGATACCATTCGGATGATTGACAGCCCCTGCTAGCGGCCGATTGGCCACTAGTGAGCATCATTGCACAAGCATTTCACCATAAATTCTTGTGCAATGACAAATGTGGAGAGCGTGTATGCTGTCTGCATTTAGCGATATCGAGAGGACATGATTCACTATAGCGAATCATGTCTGCTCAACATTTAATAAATCTACCACTAAGAGTGATCTCACAATATTATAGAGGATACATAAGACACAAACTACAGGTTCCTGATGGTGTCTTGAGTTACTACGCAGACATATGTTGCTCTATGTTAGATATATCTATGATATATATTTGTACACTGCTGTGGCTTTTGATTTACATAATGTGTTTTCAATATAGTACAGGGTGAATTGAATTTGTTAGTTTTTTTGCATTTTCCATACTATCCCAACTTTTTCGGGAATTGGGGTCGTATATTAATAGCGAACACACAGTCCCCAAAGATCGCAATGTTTATAGGCGCACAACAAATTAGCGCTCAACTTTTAATCTAGCCCTTAATGTGTTGTTAACAAAATCAGCTATTTAATTTACAAAAATAAACCTAAATAAACAATTTATCATACACTTTATACTCTGCAACTGGTATAACACTTTTAAATAAGCCTTAGATTTTGCTATGGACAAGCGGTTTCTTACTTAAGAGAGTAATTTCTTAAAGTGTTTGCAACATAAACGAGATAGCTGGCGGTTGAGTAGAATGATTGTTGAAATGTGCAAAACAGAATTAGACAAGTTTATTAATCATTGCTTTTGCCAAAACTAGTAGAAATCATGTAGGAATAGCAGTAGGCTGAGATTATAAACCAATGTGACTAGGAGAAGCTTCACAAATGATGGATTGTTAAAGGGACATGAAACCCACATTTTTAGAAAGAGCATGCAGTTTTAAACAACTTTCCAATGTGTTTCTATTCTCTAATTTGCTTCATTCCTTTGATATCCTTTGTTGAAAATCATATATAAATACGCTCAGTAGCTGCTGATTGGTGGCTGCACATAGATGCCTCGTGTGATTGGTTCACCCATGTGCACTGCTATTTCTTCAACCAAGGATACCAAGAGAATGAAACAAATTAAATAATAGAAGTAAATTGGAATGTTTTTTACAATTGTATTCCTTATCTGAATCATGAAAGAAAGAATTGGGTTTCATGTCCCTTTAAATAATCCCTTTAAATTTAGTGTCAGTATAAGAGTAGCAGAAACGTAATCAAATTGTCATAGTCCAATAATATCAGATGGGCAGGTAGTACTGAAGGTCATAAATGTTTAGACAACTCCTCTGAAGGAGCTGATTGCAGAAATGTTGGTCTTGGTACGACAATTGTGAACACTAGAAGTCTTCAGCAAGGTGTAAATAATGGTAATGTAAGCCATTCCTATTGTTGGCTGTATTTGTTAATGAGGGGCATGTTTTTGGAGTCTGCTAAATCATCTAAAAGGACTAGTGCCTATTCAGTAGCATCAGTGAGTGCTGTAAGGTTGCATGTTAAATTGGGGTAGTACAATAAATTAATTTAAAGGGACATAATACTTATATGCTAAATCACTTGAAAGTGATGCAGCATAATTGTAAAAAGCTGGGAGAAAAATATCACCTGATCATCTCTATGTAAAAAAGGAATATAATAGAGGAGAGAACAGCACAACAATGGAGGGGTGCACGTAGGATCTGAGGGCACTGCCAAGTCCCCAAACAATATGTGAACACAAGTAAGAAAATCCTCAGCACTCCAGTATTCTTTTATGGCAATTTATTGATACAAAGTGCTACTTTGTATCAATAAATTGCCATAAAAGAATACTGGAGTGCTGAGGATTTTCTTACTTGTGTTCACATGTAAAAAAGGAAGATATATGACCTCACAAATTCCTCAGCTCATCAGAGTAAGTGTTCTGTAAAAAGTTATCTGTCAGTTACTGCTCAGCTGCAGGTAAAAAAAAAAAAAAAAAAAGAGGAAGAAATGAACAGCAGCCAATCGGCATCAGCAGTGCTGAGGTCATGAACTGTTTTACTCTGATCTCATGAGATTTCATAATAAACTTCCTTAAACCGAATAGGGAAATAACATGTGTTTGTGTGTGTATGAGGCACGCTCCCTTGCAAGTCCCGGGAAAGGCATACTGATTTGCTGCTTAAAGTCCTTTACAATGGGGTGTGAATACTTAGGACATTTTGAGGTAAAATATCTTTCTATTTTACATAGAGATGTTCAGGTGATATCTTCTAGTCAACTTTTTACAGATATGCTGTATCACTTTCAAGTGTTTTAACATTTGGGTATCATGTCCCTTTAAGTGTGAGAGATGGAGGAAACTAGACGATAAGGTCAAATAAGGTCCATTTTTGGGGAGCAGAATAATCTTCTGACATAGGATGTCTAGTACTTGGTGAGTATTACAGTCTTAATATAAGAAGTATCAGAAACAGTTGTTGAATAATATGGAACATATTTTGTGAGTACAAAGTAGAGGAACTATCTCAGTATTCTGTTCATCTTTCTATTAGCAGACAGCAGAGCAGTAAGCTGCCTGCCCACCTAGTTAGAAAAAAAAAACATTTTACTACACAAAGCACTTAATGTGCATTATTATATTGTCAAATATATTTCTGCCTTCTATCAGAACCATTATGTAAAAATCCCTGTGCTATTTATATTAACAGCTCAAATAAATAGAAGTTTTTTTATAACTATTCACACTTTGATTCAATGTGATGGCATTGGTGACATCTCAAAACAACTTGGCTGTATTTTAGAAAGAAGGAGAAAAAAAAAAATAACTGAAAAAGCCTCTCCATAGAAAACAAATAAATGATTGTCTGTTGTACCTGCCAGAAATATTCAGATCATGATGTATTTTGGTCCTCTTCTTGCAATATCAAAGACTCATTTGTAGGGGATAAGTAGTTCTTAAAGGGATATGAAACCCAATAATTTTCTTCTGTGATTCAGACGGAGCATACAATTAAAAAGCATACAAACCCATGCAATCTTCATAGTTACCTGGGTACAACTTCAAAATGATTGTATGCAAGTAGATTTATGTAGAAAGGCACTCACAGGATACAAATATATTCAAATTTGCTTTATTCCCATGGTATTCTTTTTTGAAGAGCACTACATGGCAGGA